>NC_090257.1:1557106-1599606 GCF_037325665.1 Littorina saxatilis | reverse complement strand
GTTCACCTTTGCTTGGTTGTGTGCTGAAGAAAAATTTCCATTTTTATGTAATATTTTAATGGACAATAAGGTGTTGTTATTGTTATTGTTATTGTTATTGTTATTGTTATTGAAGTCTGCCTCTGGTCATGAAACAGATCAGAATGACTGTCAGAAAAAGGCAATGATTTAAAACTGTACATTTTCTGTCTTCAGTTTGTTTGTTTGTTTGTTCGTTCATGGGCTGAAACTCCCACGGCTTTTACGTGTATGACCGTTTTTACCACGCCATTTAGGCAGCCATACGCCGCTTTCGGAGGAATAAGTCTGATTCATGCTTCTGCTGCGTTATAAGTGCATCGTATCATTGACAACAGGTGAACCCTAGTGACCTTGACCCCAAGTACGGCTACATCCAGGTGACCTACGTGACGCCATACTTTGAGGAGAAGGAGCTGGGGGAGCGGATGACGTACTTTGAGCGGCACAACACCATCAAGCGCTTCATGTTCGAGACACCCTTCACCAAGGGCACGCAGGCCCACGGAGCCATCGAGGACCAGTACAAGAGACGCACCATTCTTGCCAGTGAGTTGTCGAGAGGGGGGGGGGGGGGGGGGGGGTGGTGGTGGATAATCTCTTGTATTTGTAGACCTTTCTTCTTCTTCTTCTTCTTCTTCTGCGTTCGTGGGCTGAAACTCCCACGTACACTACGTGTTTTTTGCACGAGTGGAATTTTACGTGTATGACCGTTTTTACCCCGCCATTTAGGCAGCCATACGCCGCTTTCGGGGAATGTAGACCTGGTAAGTACTATGATTGAGGTGTCAGCTACAGTGGCACCCTAATACATTGTACTACGTTGCAAACCCCTGGAGCAAATTTTTGATTAGTGCTTTTGTGAACAAGAAACAATTGACAAGTGGCTTGATCCCATCTCCCCCCTTTCCCCGTCACGATATAACCTTCGTTGTTGAAAACGACGTTAAACACCAAATAAAGACAGAAACAGTGGAACCCCCCCTTTTAGGACCTTCATAAATTCTGAGAAAATCAGGTCTTAAAAGGGGGGTTCCTCTGTACTACAAACTTAATCCCATCAAAATGTGTCAAAACTCACAGTCATCTTTCTCTTCTCCCCAAAGTCACACATCTTTTCTGTTAACAGTGACACACATGTTCTCCTACATCAAGAAACGAGTGGAGGTGAAGGCAGATTGCAAACAGATTGCAATGATGCAAAAGACACTGAAAAAAGTTCAACAAAAATGTCTGCAAACACTGTCTTCTATCTTGTCCCTTTCTGTGTGTGAACGGCGACACACACGTTCCCCTACATCAAGAAACGAGTGAAGATGATGTCAATTACCAATTAACACATTGCAATGATTTCTCAAAACTCACAAGTTTCTATCTTGTCCCTCTGTGTGTGACAGCGACACACACGTTCCCCTACATCAAGAAGCGGGTGGAGGTGATGACTGGGGGCCGGAGGGAGATTGTGCTGACCCCCATCGAGGTTGCCATCGACGAGATGCAGACCAAGGTCGCCAGTCTGCGCGAGGTCATCAACTCCCCCATTGCCGACGCCAAGAAACTGCAGCTCAACCTCCAGGGATGTGTCAGCTCTCGCGTGAGTGTTTCTACAGTGAAACCCGCCCTGGCGATCACTTCTGGATAACGACCGCTTGCCCACAATGTTTTTTTTATTTTTAATTTTTTTAATTTTTTTATTCCTTCTTATATGTTTTGTTTTTTTAATTCCTTATTGGAATTTTTATTTCAATTTATTACCATTTCAGTGTACCATATGGCTTTTTGACCAATCAGGACTGAATCTTTCAGATGAGACGAAAAACCGAGGTCCCTTCGTGTACACTACATTGGGGTGTGCACGTTAAAGATCCCACGATTGACAAAAGGGTCTTTCCTGGCAAAATTGTATAGGCATAGATAAAAATGTCCACCAAAATACCCGTGTGACTTGGAAAAATAGGCCGTGAAAAGTAGGATATGCGCCGAAATGGCTGCGATCTGCTGGCCGATGTGAATGCGTGATGTATTGTGTAAAACAATTCCATCTCACACGACATAAATAAATCGCATAAAATAAATAAAATAAAAATAAATAAATAAATAAATCCCTGCGCTTAGAACTGTACCCACGGAATACGCGCGATATAAGCCTCATATTGATTGATTGATTGATCTAGGTGACCCACTAAATGTGATAACGTTCACGCTAAAAATAAACAAGACAAAATAAAAATTGGAATTAACGATATCAGCATGATTCATTCTAAAGAATGGCACTTCAATGCTGTCAAATAATACACTTCTTTTTTTTTAAATACAAAAAGGCCAAAATAAAAAAAACAAGAAAGGTAGGTTGTTGGAACATTTGTTATTAACAAAAATAATAGTTTGTCAATAACAAACGTTCCAAGAACCTACCTTTCTTGTTTTTTTTATTCTGAATTTTGGAACGTTGGCAGTCTCTTTGTTTTTAGATTTACAAAAAGGCCAGTTTTGTCAGTGGGTGCTTTACTGAACAGCAAGGCACCACATACCCTCTGCGTTTGCAATGATGACCCACTCACTTGAAAATGTCATTGTCAAAGTTCTGAAGATTCAAGTGAAATTGCATCACTCAATTTACGTCAAATATATGCCGTGTAAGCATTTGCTTCTCTTGTTAACTTGAGTAATTTGTGAACGACAGGTGCATGCGGGTCCACTGGCGTACGCGGAAGCTTTCCTGAAACCCGAAGTGGTGGCCAGTGAGGCATATCCAGCTGACAAAGTAGACAAACTGAAGGAGGTCTTTAGGTAAGTACTTGTAGTTTATCTTTCTCACTATCTTATTCTTGGTCGCTGTATTGTGGAGGGGGGGGGGGGGGCAGAGAGAGTGGTAAATTGTCTGTGTGCATGCGTGCATCTGCAGTATGTCTGTCTGTGTGCCAGTGTGTGTGTGTGCGCGTGTGCGCGTGCATGGGTTTGTGTGTGTGTGTGTGTGTGTCATACGTCTGTATGTTTGTCTCTGTGTGTACCTCTGTGTGTGTAAAAAAAAATATATATATATATAGATTATGCTTATGCTGGAACAGTTACAGTGGTGCAGAGAGACCCTCAAGCATAGTCTTCTACATTCCTTTATTAATTCCTCTACCCCCACCTCACCCCCACCCCCACCACCATCCACCACCACCACCACCATACACCACCACCCCCATCCATCCCCACCACAACTACATGGCTTCATATGTACTTTCTCTAACATACACTTCAACACTGCATCAAGACAAGATCACAATTTCTCATGTTTGTTTCTTCATAAGCGTTCTTGAAGATGGATTGACATTACAATATATTACTTGCAGGGTGTTTGTGTCTGGGATATACTTTCTCAAACATACACTTCAACAATGCATCAAGACAACCTCACAATTTCTCAGTTTTGTTTCTTCACAAGCAACCTCAGAATTTCTCAGTTTTGTTTCTTCATAAGCAACCTCACAATTTCTCAGTTTTTGAGTCACTTGAGAAAAAGTGACTCTATGTAATCGGTCAGTGTTAGTCTGTCCGGCCGGCCGGCCGGCCGGCCGTCCGGCCGGCCGTCCGTAGACACCACCTTAACGTTGGACTTTTCTCGGAAACTATCAAAGCGATCGGGCTCATATTTTGTTTAGTCGTGACCTCCAATGACCTCTACACTTTAACGATGGTTTCGTTGACCTTTGACCTTTTTCAAGGTCACAGGTCAGCGTCAAAGGAAAAATTTGACATTTTATATCTTTGACAAAGTTCATCGGATGTGATTGAAACTTTGTAGGATTATTCTTTACATCAAAGTATTTACATCTGTAGCCTTTTACGAACGTTATCAGAAAAACAAGGGAGATAACTAGCCTTTTCTGTTCGGCAACAAACAACTTAACGTTGGGCTTTTCTCGGAAACTATAAAAGTGACCGGGCTCAAATTTTATGTGAACGTGTCTCATTGTGTTGTGAATAGCAATTTCTTCCTGTCCATCTGATGCCTCATATAATATTCAGAACTGCGAAAGTGACTCGATCGAGCGTTTGCTCTTCTTGTGTTTCTTCACAAGCAACCTCACAATTTCTCAGTTTTGTTTCTTCTCAAGCAACCTCACAATTTCTCAGTTTTGTTTCTTCACAAGCAAGTCCTCACAATTTCTCAGTTTTGTTTCTTCACAAGCAACCTCAATACAATACGTGCAGACGGTTTCTTCTTTATAAGCGTTGTTCAGGGTGGATCATCATTAAAAACAATTGTTCAATACAATACTTGCAGGGAGTTTGTGTCTGCGTGTAAAGATGCGCTGGACCTGAACGGCAAACTCATCCTCACCGACCAGAAGGAATACCACGAGTCTTTGAAGGAGGGATTCTTCGAGATCACAGAGCGTCTCCAGGTCTTGCTGGGAGAGAAAGTAAGTTGCTCCTTCGCCTCCCTATGCTTAGCAGCAGCTTGACTGAGAATTCATGTGGGGTTCCAATTTGCTGTGGTATTTCTCTTTTGGGATTTTAATCGCATGCAGTCTCTCTTTTCCTCCCTTTAGATTTGTACCCCTGAGGTTTACAATGAGGATGACTGGCTTTCTCGTCTTTTAACCACCTTTCCTTTTTGCTTCGAAAATAATTTAGTCGTTTTTTGTCATTATTTTGGTGTGGGATTTTCTGTTTCAAAAGAAGTTTGTAACATTTCCACAAGTATTTCTCACAGATTTGTGTGAAGAATGCTTATCAAATAGAGCTGCTAAGCTAAAGAGAGTCTTGACACTGTCTACATAGGTGTTTATATTCACACAAAAAGAAATACATGTAAGTCTTTCCTTAGCTTATCTTTGAATTGTGTACCATTCTTGGTTTCTGTGGCCAGCCTTCATAGAACTAGAAGAAAAACCGTTCTGATTCTTTTGAACAGCTTCAAGTTGAAAGACCGGTAACAGGCTTGCAATTTCTGACAGGACTTTAAACTCTTTATACTATTTCCACCACAATTTTCTGTAGTGCGGCTATTTCTGTTCCTTTAACCATAGACCATTTATCCTGGACCGCCAACTAGCTCTGTCTCCGCTCTTTCTCTCTATTACGAGGTAGTGGCCTCTCGCATTTAGGAACCTACGCTTACATGGCCTTTCAGAAATCAGGGGGATGTCATATCCGCTGTCGATTGTAAACATGGACGAAGTTGCCGAGGTAAGTTCTGAAAATATAAAAAAATAAACTCGGCTAAAGTGCATATGGAACATGTTTTTTGATGAGTTTTGTTAAGTTTAGTTTGGAGTTTTGGAAAATCCAGTTCATTTTCACCTCCCATTGTCACAAATAACTGGAGCTTGCTCTCTTTTCACTGTCTTCGAATCGCTGGCCTTTCAAACCGGACGCTAAGCGCCCCTGAAAGTCGAGCGTCGTAACCTCGAAGGGTCACGTGACGAGTTGGCGGTCCAGGCTATTTGGTCTATGCTTTAACAGAGTGGGTCAGCTTGTTGGGAAAAGGCATTTTCCATCCAGGCTATTTGGTCTATGCTTTAACAGAGTGGGTCAGCTTGTTGGGAAAAGGCATTTTCCATCCAGGCTATTTGGTCTATGCTTTAACAGAGTGGGTCAGCTTGTTGGGAAAAGGCATTTTCCATCCAGGCTATTTGGTCTATGCTTTAACAGAGTGGGTCAGCTTGTTGGGAAAAGGCATTTTCCATCCAGGCTATTTGGTCTATGCTTTAACAGAGTGGGTCAGCTTGTTGGGAAAAGGCATTTTCCATCCAGGCTATTTGGTCTATGCTTTAACAGAGTGGGTCAGCTTGTTGGGAAAAGGCATTTTCCATCCAGGCTATTTGGTCTATGCTTTAACAGAGTGGGTCAGCTTGTTGGGAAAAGGCATTTTCCAGTGCACATTCCTTTGGTACAAATACTGTGGATCCCCCATTTTAAGACCTCAAGAAATCCAAAAAAAGGTCTTAAAAAGAATAAAGTCTTGAAATACAGGTAAATGTACACATTTTGGGGGCAGAAAATATAAAAATGCAAGGTGGTAAAAAAGGGAAAGTGTTAAATTGGGAGGTCTCAACAGGGGGATTCCATTGTACACACGATGTGTCTTCATAGTCATTGGGAGCTTTCTTAGTAGATTGATTGTTGGTGACTGTCTTTTTCCTTTTTCCTTTTTTCCTTCTCTCATACCCCAAAAAAGATACAGTGTTGTTAGCAGAGTACGTATGTCGCTCTTGATGTGTGAGTATGTGATAATGTGTCAATGTTGTTGAAAACAAATCGGTACCTTTTTATGTACCGACCCAAAGATGTTTTTCACAAGCCCATTTGCCACTTTCCAGTGAGGTGTAAGCTTGAAATGCTTACTGGTATTTAAACAACCTTTCAATTTTCACCGAAAGATGAATTGCTTTCCCGGGCTTTACATTTTCTTTAGATGGTTTTCTTGTGACATTTAAGGATGAAGTAAATGTTTTTCTGACCACCCCTCATATTGTGACATTGTAGGATACATTGCTGGTTAAAAATGTTCTATTGTTTTTCTGACCACCCCTCGTATTGTGACATTGTAGGATAAATTGCTGGTTAAACATGTTCTATTGTTTTTCTGACCACCCCTCATATTGTGACATTGTAGGATGAATTGCTGGTTAAACATGTTCTATTGTTTTTCTGACCACCCCTCATATTGTGACATTGTAGGATATATTGCTGGTTAAACATGTTCTAGGGCGGGGATGTAGCTCAGTCGGTAGCGCGCTGGATTTGTATCCAGTTGGTCGCTGTCAGCGTGAGTTCGTCCCCACGTTCGGACAGAGATTTATTTCTCAGAGTCAACTTTGTGTGCAGACTCTCCTCGGTGTCCGAACACCCCCGTGTGTACACGCAAGCACAAGACCAAGTGCGCACGAAAAAGATCCTGTAATCCATGTCAGAGTTCGGTGGGTTATAGAAACACGAAAATACCCAGCATGCTTCCTCCGAAAGCGGCGTATGGCTGCCTAAATGGCGGGGTAAAAACGGTCATACACGTAAAAGCCGTGGGAGTTTCAGCCCATGAACGAACAAACAAACATGTTCTATTGTTTTTCTGACCACCCCTCATATTGTGACAATTTGTAGAATAAATTGCTGGTTAAAAATGTTCTATTGTTTTTCTGACCACCCCTCATATTGTGACATTGTAGGATAAATTGCTGGAACTGTGTGCCACAGGTAAGCTTGTGGGGGTTGAATCGTACCCTGCATGCTTTCTATCAGTCGTATAGACGCTTGCCCAAAGCCGAGGCTAAGTAGTTGTAGACCTTGCCGCTCGCTGCCTTAGATGGACTGCATCTGCTTGCAAGTATTTTCTGTGTCATTTCGTTTTCTTCAAGTTCCTGAGTGCACCCTAAGTTTTGACCGACACACCTGTGTGACGGTTCACCAAGGTTAACAGTTTTGCTGCTAACACGGACTTATAATTACTGTTGCAGGTTTGATTTTAACTTGTGTTTGCATTTTTGAGTACTTATTGAAATGTTTCTTTTAATTGTTCTGACTGGAAAGGGTTCCTAGTTTGAGATGTGTAATGTTATAACAAGTTTTGATCAGTTTTTGAGTTGTAACTCGTTTCTTCCTGTGCGCGTTTTTTTAAAAAAAATTTTTTAAGTTAATGCAGTTTACTAACGGTAGCTTTTCCCCAACTTGTTTTGTGTGTGTTTGTGTATAAGAGATTTTTTTCTAATTACTTGAACACAGTACTTCAAAGATAGCTTTGGTTTTGTAGATTCTCCCACTCTATTGCACTGACACCCCACCAACCCCCACTCAAGAATGTCCACATTGTGCAATTTTAAAACTCGCAGTGTTTGAACGAATATGTTACTGTTTATTATGGTCTGTGGTCTTGAGCTCCCCTTCTGCCCCCACCCCCACACCCGTCCTTCAGCTATAGACCCACTGTGAACATTATAATCAGATATTTGTCTTCAGTTAAATTGACTGAACTAACGGACAGTGTGTGTTTGTGTTATGTTCATGAATAGATAGCTGTTCAACATTGCAAGCATTTCTAGTGGTGCATCAGAAATGGATGCAATTTTAAGTCCACAGTATTAAAAGCGTTTCATTTCCTGACCAAAGCTAGGTTCCAACTCACAGTGAGGTTGAAATCATTGTAATTTGCATTTTTAAATGTGTAAATCCAGAGGCAATGCTACATGTAACAGTCAGAGTGTACCAGTCCGGCTGTTTCCCCTTACTCCCCCGTTCTAAGTCCTAATTGTTAGATATCTCTAGCAAAGCAAGTTTTCGTTATTTGGTTTGGTAATACACTGTACCAGGAGACTGCCTGGGATAAACACAAACTAACCACTAAACCTGGCTTTGCAGACACACTGTTAAGTAAGTGCAGAGGAAATCCCTTTTAAGACACCCCCCCCCCCTCCCTCCATTTCAGACTTATCTCCAATCAGCTTTCTCAGATGTTCTGTTCATAAGGCCAAACAAAAATATAGGTTGGTTTAGGGTAACATGACCAAAATAAATAAGGTCGGTAGGTCGGCTTTTTTAAAATGTTATTTGTATTTTTTTTAGTCTGGGTATGGTTCGCAAAATGTGCCAGAGGTTGGTTTGTTTGAATTTTTTTGGAGAAATAAAAAATAAAAGTTTTAGGGTCGGTGTAAAAATAATAGGGTCGATCGGGTTACCCTAAACCAACATATATTTTTGTTTGGCCTAATCTCTGTAACATTACTTCTTTCATGTCTCCCTCCCTTTAACCCCTTCACTGCCCACCCCGTATGTAATACATGATCATTTTCGGTTTGTCCTACGTCCATAACCGTATCTCATACGTGGGATTTGTGTCAACAACATTTCAGGACATTTCTGAAAACTAAATGGGAGGTAACCACTGTCCAAGTACTTGTAGGGGTTCTAAACACAGTTCTTTCCCATAGACCGTTCGGATAATGCTGTTATACTGTGGCAGTGAAGGGGTTAAGGCCTTTTGAAAGTCTTAAAACGGGGGTTGCCACTGTATACACAACATTTCTTTCTCCAAACACCTGACGTTTGAATCTCTCAGATTGTATTTTATATTAACATGCTGCCCCCTGAGTTCATCTGTCTCTATTCTCTTTCATTTGATTTTTCTTTTCGCATCTTTCTGTAACTAATGTATTAATATATTTTTCTACAGAAATTTATTCTGACATGTAGGTTGTTAGTGCGAAGTCTTGGATCTTTGAGGTTTTCAGTGATAGTTGGAAAAAACTGTGTGCTGTCAGACATAGTGTCATAATGGGATTATGGCATCTCAGTATAAAACATTTTGAGATGTTTTTGTTGTAATCTTGGCCTGTTGATGATAGGATTGCTAATTTAGAAATGAGTTCTAATTAAAGTGCATGAGGTGTTTACAATGCTGGACACGCACAGTATCTGGTTTTAAACTCAGATTGTGTTATCAGCTGTGTATAATGCATACTGTATGTGTGTGTGTGGGGGTGTGTGTGTGTCTGTGTTTGTACATTCATGTGTATGTGTGTTGGTGCATGTGTATGTGTGTTGGTGCATGTGTGTGTGTTGGTGCATGTGTGTGTGTGCGTAAAGCTTGCACTGGGATCTGGGAAAGTGATAAAACAAAGGAAAAGGTTGTGTTTATGACATAAGGCGCTTTCTGTGAATAGATTCAAGCAGCAGTAGAAATGCTATTTGGTCCAGTCATACAGTGGAACCCCCCGTTTATGACCTCCAAAAATCAATCAACCCCCCGCGGGTTAGGGGGAAGAATTTACTCCATGCTCCCCAGCATGTCGTAAGAGGCGACTAACGGATTCTGTTTCTCCTTTTACCCTTGTTAAGTGTTTCTTGTATAGAATATAGTCAATTTTTGTAAAGATTTTAGTCAAGCAGTATGTAAGAAATGTTAAGTCCTTTGTACTGGAAACTTGCATTCTCCCAGTAAGGTAATACATTGTACTACGTTGCAAGCCCCTGGAGCAAATTTTTGATTAGTGCTTTTGTGAACAAGAAACAATTGACAAGTGGCTCTATCCCATCTCCCCCCTTTCCCCGTCGCGATATAACCTTCGTGGTTGAAAACGACGTTAAACACCAAATAAAGACAGACTTAGAAAATCTGGTTGTAAAAAGGAGGGAGTCTTAAAATGGAGGTAAACTTGCAGAGGTTATGAACAGACAGTCTGAAAATGCAAGGTCTTGAAAAGGGGGAGGTCTTAAATTGGGGGGGGGGGGGGGAGGGGGGTCTTAAAACGGGGGTTCCACTGTAACACAGAACGGTTTGATGCCAGCGAGAGTATTGGGTTCAACTGTGTAGAAATGAAGTGCCATTTGAAGGCTCAATAATGGCTTTCTGAGACACAACCATTTGTGAAGACCAGTGTGGGTTTTGGAGCGCAATAACAAGGATACATTGGTGATGGTGGTGAAAGTTGTGATAAATAAGGTTTGGTGCAGGAAAAGCAGACTATCAGACAAGATAAGCGTTCTTGTGTTGAATTAAGATCTGAATGTTTGGATATTAAGTGTTCTTTAATGCATTTTACCTGTCTTGTGATGTAAGTACATGGATTAACATAGTTTTGTTTAAAAACCATTTTTAAAGATGATCACGACATGTATTTCAAAGTATGATTCCTTTTGTTTCTTTTTCACTCTTTTTCCTGATAATTTAGCTTTATTGCATTTCATTCTTTTTTCTTGTTCTTCTTTTCCAAAGAATGTTATATGAAAGAATGTCATATTTGATGATATAATGCAAAATTCCTTGAAAGCTTTCTTCTGTCTTTTGAAACATTTGCAGTTTGTTTGACTCGGAATGTTTCTTCAGGCATTCGCTTCTCCATTTTAAGTCACCGATCTATTTCTATTTAGAACATTTAAAGGAAAGTTATTTCACTCATACAACATTTTCCTGTGTCATAAGACTTGTGTCTTTTTTCATATTTCAGTTACTGTTACTGTTAACTTTACAGTGTTTGGAAAGAATTGTAACTAAATTGTACTAATATGAGATTTCTTGTTCAAAGCACATTGGCTTTAAAACAAAAATCTGATTACAGTGGAAGTCCCCTTAAGACCTTGATTCTTCAGATTTTCTGTTTAAAACATCTGTAAATTTCCCCCGTTTTAAGACTCCCTCCTTTTTAAGACCTGATTTTCTCAGGATTTTTGAAGTTCTAAAAATGGGGTTCCACTGTAGTATAAACAGAAAGATAATTGACTGCATACTTCTGCTTGTTTCAGATGGTAACAGCAGAGTGGCATAGCAACCCACGCCATTCTCTAACCTTGTTCACAAACTTCGCCAGCTCAAGCAGTGCATGATGGGAAACAAAAGTGCAGCGGAACTGAACATTGCCAGTCATTTCTGCATGAATGATCCAGCAGCAGCAGTAGATGCTAAAACAGACGGACAAACCAAGACTCCTCGATAAAACAGACGGACAAGCGTTATCTGCTCGATAAAACAAATGGACGTACAAAATTTGCTGGAAAAAAACAGATGGACAAACCAAATCTGCTTGATAAAACTGAAATGAGTTCACTGAGCAGGGGCACTGCCATCTGTTGTAAATGTAAATGTTCTGAGAGTAGGAGGTGCTGTTTTGTGTTATGTAGCGTCTGTATCCAATTTGCAGGCGTCACAAGTTGATCTGTGTGCTTCAGTAGGAGATATGCAAACAACAGTTGAGCAGGTCTTCAGCTCACAAGTTTTACCTGACTTTTACTTGGAACGACTTCTTTTTTGCACAGGTGAAAGATGAGACGCTATGCAATGACTCAGCTAGTGCCCTGTGATAGATCTAGCTAGATGACATGCTGGATCTAATGGCAAAGACTGGAAAAAATGTCAACCGCGGTTATTTGTGGAGAAAAGACATCAGCTGATCAACAGGCCTCTCGCCTCTGCTGAAACCAGCACGAGAGGTGTTCAGTGCAGCTAGCACAATTATGTTGTGGTGAGACTTTTGATCTGAAAAGTAAAAGGCTTCAACATTTTCAACCTCCCTGGTGAATCTGAAACAAGCCATGCCTGATGTTATGAAGATGAAAATTGCCGATAATTTGTCAGCAAAAGAATTGATAGACTATAGACTGGAAGATCAAATTAGTAACTGACTTGCTTCTGGATTTAGGGGGTTTGTTTGAGGGTTTTGCTGTCTGTCGACCATATATAGAAACGTTCGCTCCCGGTCAGGTGATAAAAGTAGTCTTAGATCCCAGGACTTAGATCTGAATAGCACTTTATGGAGACAGGTGCTAAGTGTACAAGCCTTTGTTTCCCTTGCACTGGTGTAGCAGAAGCAGAACAGACTACACTCACCTGTGCTGATCAGTTGAGCGAGGAAGGGACTGCAGGTGGTGCTTTGTCAACAAGTTCTTGCTTTCATCATGGCTCTGACTGCAGGTGGTGCTTTGTCAACAAGTTCTTGCTTTCATCATGGCTCTGACTGCAGGTGGTGCTTTGTCAACAAATTCTTGCTTTCATCATGGCTCTGACTGCAGGTGGTGCTTTGTCAACAAGTTCTTGCTTTCATCATGGCTCTGACTGCAGGTGGTGCTTTGTCAACAAGTTCTTGCTTTCATCATGGCTCTGACTGCAGGTGGTGCTTTGTCAACAAGTTCTTGCTTTCATCATGGCTCTGACTGCAGGTGGTGCTTTGTCAACAAGTTCTTGCTTTCATCATGGCTCTGCCTGCACATTAATTCACCAAGATTTCATCGTGCCGATGGAACCGTGTTTCCTACAGTTCGTCTTAGTTACAGCATTCATGGACACAGGTTGTAATCCAGTTTTGCTTAACAAGGAAGTTCAGTAGTGGGTGCATGTGGGGCCCAAAATCTCCGCCAAAATAACAAGCTCAGAAATGAAAAAGCAATTTTCATCCTCAAGAGCTGGACTTTGGTTGTTACATGGATAGATACTTATGCTAAATGAACAAACGTTGGCTCCTGATATTCTGGCTAGTATATTGAACAGTGATGGTGACATATTCTGGCTAGTATATTGAACAGTGATGGTGACAGATCCAGACCGACACAGCAATTACGACAGTGCGGGTTAAGGTGGAGTTGTTGTCCATTTACCTGAAGTAGCTACCACCTATCCCACTCTGCATGTAAGTTAACACAGTTGAAAACCAGAGCAACAAGTATTGTATCCGTGTACATGTTATAAGAGCAATCAAGAATGCTGGCCTCAACTAACACAGCATTAGAGGATATTGACTCATGATCGAACAGGACTGACGTGCTATTCACTGTCTGCAATGGACTCAGAACCGAATAGACGTTCATGAAAACAAGGATTGATGGATGAAACCTTCTCTCTGTGCTAACAACAAATGCGATGCAGCAGTCAGTGAAAATGAAAGGTCAAGTTGTGAAAATGTGTGTATACGTGAGGAACGAAGCGTGTTTATTTTAAATTTCTAGTGGTGAAAAACTGGTTGCTCTATGAATGCAGATTTGTTTTGATGAGCGAGCGCTTGTGTGTGTCAATGTCTGTTGGATGTGCAAACATTTGGCGAGCATTTAGAAGGGGGAGGAGACCGTCACCCTATGTGTGTGTGGTGTTTTATTTCTGGATGATGAGTTTACTTGATGTAGATCTGCCAATTAATTTCACAATAAGCTTGTTTGTTTATTTGATTTTGTTACCATTGATTTTCATTCAAATTGCAGCGTATTAAATGCTCACTTGGTTTGTTTTGAGTAGGAGTTAAGTGTTCCACCTTGCAAATTGCAGTATCTTTTTTTTCTTCTATTTGTATCCCTCTACTCAGAACCTCTTTCATAATCATCTATAGAGCTAGAAGTGCATTTACGGTATACACCTAATTACGGCTGCTTTCCATGTACATTTGTTGATTAAAGGTCCACAAACATCTTTGTTAATCCAATGCCAAGGTTGTTGGGTTTTTTCACACTGTAACTAGGGAGGGGGGGGGGGGGGTTCTCTGTATTCATTCCCATTTATTTGTTGTTGTGTGTGCCTGTGCTGATTTTATTTGAAGGGATTCTCCAGGTTAGCTTCAAAATCTGTGATTACTGATTAAATTGGCTTGATTTCATTTCTTTGATGATAGTCATTGTTGCAAACTTGCCAAAGTGGAACTATTTGTTCATGATCAAAATAATGTTGCCATGGTTTTTCATTTGGTAATTTATTGACTATGTTCAGGATCATTCTCTTTGTTTTCTTGTTGCAATGTCAGCTGAGTGATTTCATTTGTGTACCGGTAGGTGTTTTCACAGATGATTACACTCGTTTTAAAAATTGTACTGCTGATTTTTCTTAGTTTGTAAATTATTATAATTATGTATGCCATATTTAGTTGCACAGTAGTACAGTATGTTATGCCATATGTAAGTGTGCACGCATGTTGTTAAACGGACTAAAAGCATAATGGTTCATGATCTGAAAATGAGTGTTGTATGTGTATGACGGTAATATGGAAATGTGTGTGATCTGGCAATGTGCTTGTAACGCAGTACTTCATGTATGTGTATGACGGTAATATGGAAATGTGTGTGATCTGGCAATGTGCTTGTAACGCGGTTCTTCATTCAAAGCCTTTCAATCTGCCTTTGCCCTCTTAACATTCTCTGTAACATATACACCCACGATGCCTTTCAGTTCTCATGTTCTAAAAAGGAAAAAAGTTGTGCTTATATCTCTTCCGGGCTTTTAAATGCTGCATGTTCTGAGTTTGTGTTATAGTATGTACTTGTAACCTCCGCTTTTCTCTCTTGTCGTGAAGCTGCAGGTGCAAACATTACTGTATGTGAGAAAAAGATGCATGCAAAGTGAGAGAGGCCCTCAGAAAGTTGCTTTAGGTGTATATATATAATCGTCACTGTTCATCTGTCAGTTTAGCATGTCGTAAGAGGCGACTAACGGATTCTGTTTCTCCTTTTACCCTTGTTAAGTGTTTCTTGTATAGAATTTAGTCAATGTTTGTAAAGATTTTAGTCAAGCAGTATGTAAGAAATGTTAAGTCCTTTGTACTGGAAACTTGCATTCTCCCAGTAAGGTCATATATTGTACTACGTTGCAAGCCCCTGGAGCAATTTTTTGATTAGTGCTTTTGTGAACAAGAAACAATTAATAAGTGGTTCTATCCCATCTCCCCCCTTTCACCGTCGCGATATAACCTTGAAGGGTTGAAAACGACGTTAAACACCAAATAAAGAAAGAAAGATCTGCCAGTTTGCAGACCTCACTCTCTTCTAGAAGGAACGAAGCATTCAATGAAAATGTTCTTTAGTAGTGTAGTGGGTGAAAATGTGTGCTTTTTAATGTGTGCCCATTGTTTATATTTCTTGCTCTTGTTGGTAACTAAAATTCTTTGATAACTATGTATCCAAGGTATGTTGAATTTTTATGAATAACCTGAAATGCACATTTTAATTAACCAATCTCCTTCTCGCTGTCAATCTCTCTCTCTCTCTCTCTCTCTCTCTCTCTCTCTCTCTCTCTCTCTCTCTCTCTCTCTCTCTCTCTCTCTTTCATTCTCCCATCCCCCTTCTCTTTTTCTCTCTTCTACTTTAATTTTATGGCTGTCGGGCTACTGTGATATTATTACAAGCTTGTAGACATTTCATTAGTTGCGGCATTCAATTATCTTCATACTCATCACCAAGTCTTCCTTAATTCAATCAAATCGAATGGAAAAGATACACGTAAAAGATTGCATGAGTTGCTATGTATACCATATGCTTCATAAACGTTGTCGTATTTTCTTACCTTTTGCTGATTAAATAAGGAGTGACACATCTTCAACACATTCAGCTTCCTGTGTTGGAGAAATACAGTTCTGCATTCAATTTGTTTGTTTGAACAATCATAGGTTTGCTTGTTTGTTTGTGTGTTTGTTTGTTAGTCAGCTGGGACTTTAAAAACAAAATCAGAAGGATTTTTCAATCCTGTGTTCTTGTTGGTTCTATAGACAATGCCTGTTTTGCAATTTATTATTTGATTAATTATGTATTACTTTGTATGAACGCAGAGTGTAGATGCAAAGCAATTAATGAACTGACTCGCAGCAATAACTGTCCAGTAGAAATAGTCTATTTTAATTTGTATGTACGTACTGTTTTGATTCTGCTAAGAGTGTGATACCAGTGCTTTTGAATTTTCTGTTGTTTGAAGTAACCTGCATTTCACATGAATTATTGTATGCCTTTGCCAAATGTAGGATTTACAAAGCTGCTGCATGTGCATTCCATTCAGTTGTGTGGACGGTATAATAGTAGTCTGCTTGAAGTAAATCAGCTGATTCTTGAGGCTTTAGGCAAGACTGATTTTTGTTTGTTATATTCGTTGTAAAATGGTGAACATTTCTCATGTCCTCCCCACATCCAGGCTTTTTGTTAGACAGTACAGCAGTGAAATCTAAGGTTGTTTTTTCATTGTTTTATTTTATTTTTTTATTTAAATTCTTTTTAATAGGGCGGGGGGTGGCTACGAACTAAATTTCACAGGTCATTATCATTCAAATTAGCAGAACCACAAGCAGGACTTTCCATGTGTTGCCAGCATGTTCAGTTTCATCTATTAGATTGTTAAAGAAAGCAGGTTCTTAACGCTTGACGTCCAGAAGAAGAAAAAAAACATGAACAAATTATATAAACAAGCCAACACCTTAAAAAAAGAAATGTATTCAAAAATCTCCAAGGGAGGCAATCAAGCAGCTCCAAGTCAAAGAGCAATTCATAAGTGTTGTCTCCCTTGCTACATTTAAATAAAAAATTATTGGCACAGTGGTACCTGCGATCTAAGGCCCCTCCGATGAGAGGACACCTTCTCTTGTCGCTTTTTTTATTATCTCTTCTAAAAATAGACCTGTCTTACCAGGCCACCTGCCATGTAGGGACACTTCGGGTTGGTCTTAACCCCTTCACTGCCCACCCCGTATGTAATACGTGGTCATTTTCGGTTTGTTGTACGCCCATAACCGTATCTCGTACGTGGGATTTGTGTCAACAACATTTCAGGACATTTCTGAAAACTAAATAGGAGGTAACCACTGTCCAAGTACGTGTAGGGGTTTCTAAACACAGTTCTTTCCCATAGACCGTTCGGATAAGTTACCACCACGTGTTGAAAACTGTGTTAGAAATGTAGAACCGATCTATAGCATTCAAAATGGCGGCCGAAATTGGTCGGACCTCAACTCGTAGACCTGTTTTCAAGCGATACAGTGTTCTGGAAGCTCTACAAGAAGTGATTTATGGATTACCACACAGAAGAATACTTTTATGGGCTGTAATGTGAGTACCTGATGTTTGACAACAGTTTTAGCAGTGTTTTGTGCGGTTTTACGTTCTGCAATGTGTGTGTTTAAGTCCGGAAACTGTAATTTTTGACAAAAATGGTCATTACATCAATTTTTACTATAACAATCACAAACAAAGTCCAATGATCATGTCATCCTATAATAGCCAAGGGTATAAGCAAAACACATGCCAAAGATCTAAGAGATATCTCAATAAATGATCGAGCAGTGTATGAACAGATTAGTGAACCTACCGAAGAAAGCGAAATTTTGCCCTGGCACACAGCAATACCAAAATGCTGTTATACTGTGGCAGTGAAGGGGTTAATGGTGTCCGTTCATCACAGGTACCCCTGTATTGTTGACATGGATCTGATGGTACCTACTTTATGCAGACAGGGGCATACAATCACTGCTTATACGTTGTATGTCTGATTAATCGTCTGCTTGATGCCCTCATATAATGTGTAACATTGCTAAGCAGTCAACACATAATCATTTGACATGATGCACAACAAATAAGGGATTATTCCAATCCATTAAATCCAGTATAAAGAATCTGTCTCTGAATTCTGTGGAGATTATTCAACAAACGGATATGTAAGACTTTTAAGTCATTTGTCCTTTTTTTATATTGTTATTTTAATTGTTTCAGTGTAAACTTTGGCCTGTGTTGGTCGTCATTTTAAACTTAGATGTAACGATGTAGAGGTACCTAAATCTATATTGAAATAAGGACTATGAAAGTAGTGAGGTTTTTTTTCTTTGATCCTGTGTCATGTTCTTATAAGTCAGGTTAAATGGTGTTATCCTGTATCACACGTAAGAACGATCCTGTCAAGTTGAAAGGGGTTGTGAATATGCATTGTAAACAAACAACTACTGGTACTTGCATGTAAGCTTGTGTATGAGTTTATTCATGACTTTTTTCAGTCAAAAGGCAGATTCATTTCAAAATCCAAAACGTTTCCCCCCATTCATCTGAAGTATTATAAAATGAACGAATGTACAAATCATTTATGTAGATACTCCAGGGCTGTTTTACTGTGTTGCAATTTTTCTTCAAGCATTGAATAACTCAAGGAGAAGAAATAGAGACTCCAGTAGCATCTTTTATCATTTATCCACATGGTTTTGTTCAAGTATGAATATTTCAAAGTTCATCCCATTGTACTTTTGTGTTCAGGAAAATCAGTCCAAATCATGGTAGCCTTTCAAAGAGCAAACATGTGGGTTTTTTTTTTCTTCTTTTTCTTAATATTTTTTTTTTTATAGAGCAAGTGACAAATTGGTTGTTTGTACACGGGAACGCAGAAGAAGAAGAAGGTTGTTTGTTTGATAACCAATGTGATACATGAGTGTAGATTTGGCCAGGCTCTTACATCTATCTTACACCTATCTTACATCTATCTGACATCTATCTTACATCTATCTTACACGGTATCTGAGCATCCTTCCACTCGGACACATACCAACAATGATGACCTTGGCTGCTTCCTGTGAAAAAAGGGATATAGGCCAAGAAAAAATTAATGTTTCCAATTTTTTCCTGCTGACCCTAGAACTGTTTTTGACCCTCAAACAAAAATATTTTAATGACAAAACTCGATTTTGCAGACTTTACAAGGAAAGTTACTCTTCTCCGGCATCCAGGGGACACAGCTCGCACAGTTTTACGCCATTCAAAAGACATTTGCGCGCACCTGTATTAATAAATGTTAAAGAATACTTTTTTTTTTAAATCAAAAATAAAATAAATAAATAAGAACCAAGAAAAGTAACCGACCTGCGGACCCTACATTTTTGGCCTTGTCAAAAACAAACTTTTTTTGTGGGGGGGGGGGGGGGGGATGTCTTATTGTGGAATAAATTGTGCAGGTTAACACTAGTCTCAGTTACAAAACTTGTTCAACAAACAATGTCTTACTCTGCAAATAAAGCAGCCTCTTGCTGTAGATTTCTTGTGTGTGTCTGAGTGGGGGTATGCCCTCATCCCGTGAGTGTAGATGTTTGGACAAATCTGTGATGATTGACGTTATCATTCTCATGGGCAAGAAGGTGTCTAACTTTAAAATTATACACATAAGACAGCTGCTAATAATATAGCATGCTTTTCAGCACCTGTACAGTAACGTCATCAAATCTAGTTTGTACGTCACACATTTGCCAAGATCTGCAGTCTTGTTTGGAGCAAAACAACGTATTCATTTGGAACATTGGAGAGAAAAAGTGAGTCATGGGTGACGCAGTATCTACAGGTAGGCGTACAGGTGTTTGCTACACATTCGATCATCTAGAACACTATAATAACAGGGAGGTATGCATTGTTTTATGGTTTTTTCTTCTTCTATTTGGGGGGTGGGGTGGAGAGGGGGGTGTACAGGGGAATGATAGGGTTAATGTTTTAGTTGTTTCGTTCACCAGAGTGTGCTGTTGTAGAACAACTGATACATGTAGTTTCAAGTTCTTGTCTGAACACCAAAAAGTGTGCTTGAATGTTAGAAGGGCAAACTTTGTTTATGTTATGTTGATTTTGTGTTCACAATCATGATTTTCTTGGATGCCAACCCTTTTGTCAGTTTTTAAGCATGATACTTATTTTATGGGCAGTCACTTTGAACCTATAAAAATCTGCAATGAATAAAGAAAAAATTCAAATGCAATTTGTATTGAGATGCTCTAATTAGTTTGTGCGTGCGTATGTGTGTATGTGTCTCACTCTGTGTGTGTGTGTGTGAGAGAGAGATAGAGAACTGGAACTACAATACTTTATTACCAGAGGTTTAGGCTTACGTTCAGGCGAGAACTTAGTAGTAAAATTAATATTAAAAGTCCTACGAATTTTTGCCATTAAGGACTTGAGAGTTTGTCCGCTTTTTAAGGCGAGAACTTCTTTGAGCTTATCCTTTTTATAACAATGATAATTATATGATAGAGAGAGAAAGGCAATCCATTACTAGTTTATTTAGTGCCAAGAACACTGCCACCCAACCCAGGTCAGCCAAAATGTAAACATCACCATCCATGGTTTTTCAAAACACACCTTCGATATTGAAACTAGCTGTAACTATTTTTCTGATCTCCCAGGTCAACTTATGTGCAGACCTGCTAGTGACTTAACCCCCTTCGTGTGTACGGGCAAGTACAAGACCAAGTGCGCACGGAAAAGATCCTGTAATCCATGTCAGAGTTCGGTGGGTTATAGAAACAAAAAAATACCCAGCATGCCTCCCCCGAAATCGGCGTATGCTGCCCGAATGGCGGGGTAAAAATGGTCATACACAAAAAAATCCACTGGTCCTAAAAACATGAGTGAACGTGGGAGTCGAAGCCCATGAACGAAGAAGAAGAAACTAGCTGGTGGTAATTTTGTAAAACAGTTAACAGAA
Source organism: Littorina saxatilis (assembly GCF_037325665.1). Taxonomy (NCBI): domain Eukaryota; kingdom Metazoa; phylum Mollusca; class Gastropoda; order Littorinimorpha; family Littorinidae; genus Littorina; species Littorina saxatilis. The sequence continues at coordinate 1,578,932 of NC_090257.1, read as the reverse complement.
ACACCAAGCTCAATCACTGGACTATAACAACAAAATACGATCGTCTGCTCAGGACAGCAATGCGTCATGTTGGGAGCAAACTGTACTTGAGCCCTGCATTTTTATTGGATGATGCCACAAGGCTTGACAGACCTGACACTTGATTGACAGCGAACCGAGATATTCTGTTAATTAGAATTCTCATTAAATATTCCCTCAAAGTGTACACTCCCTTCGTCAGACAGCAGCACATCTGTATTTATTTGTGAGTTTGTTAGAATGTACGTCAGTAAGTAATATCAATATCCTTCTTGCATTGAAAATCGTCAGTTTCACTTTGGATTTTTTTTTCATTTTTCTTATTTAGTTTGTTTAATTATGAAGAAGCAACACATACATGTCAGACTCACTGACCAGTTCTCACAAGATCATTTCAAGACAGAAACAAAATTCATTCAAGGATATTTCCACAAATGTAAAGATAAGATGTAGACCAAGCAAACAAATTATTCTATTTTATAACATGACAAAGACCTTAAAGTTGTCTTTTTATGGAGAGGTCCCAATGTAAGGTGATAACCATGGGGAGATAATCAACAAATGTGGAAACAGGAAACTGACAGTTGGGTGAAAGATTCAAAGAAAAGCGTGGTAATGATATCAGTATAGTGGACCCCTTCCCCACCCGATTTAAGACTCCTTCCCCTCTAATACCGCTGATGGGGTCTATGTCGACCAAAAGAGTGGGATTACCTGTAGGTGGAGTTCCTGGAGGGGGATTCCCTGTATACAGGGAATACCACAGGATTTAGTTCCTGTAGCGTGTCGCTGATATCGCTGAAAGTCACGTGATGCTTGGCGACATCGGTAGAATTTGATGTTTTTCAATCTTTTTTGATATTTCTTAGAAATTCGAGTATGGTTTGCAAGTTTTATTGAAAAACTCCCCCTCCAGGAACTCCACCTACAGGGAATCCCACTCTTTTGGTCGACATAGACCCCATCAGCTCTAATAACCTTCTGTTGAGAACCGACTTCTTACATGTACCCCCATTTTAAGACTCCCTCCTTTTTAAGACCTGGTTTTCACAGATTTTTGAGGTCTCAAAAAGGGGTGTTCCAGTGCAGTCAAAACTTCGCGAGTAGCTGGCCGCTTTTTCGGAAAGGTGCCACTGTAAAGTAATTATTATACTGACGTCCACGCAGAATGCGACAGTTGGCTTCCATAGACCTCAAAAAGCTGTTTAGTCCCACTGTGAAGTCAGTAATATTAATAACTGACGATAGTGACGTCTAGGGCGAATGTGACAGTTGGTTGAAGGAAAGCTGATGGTATCGGAACTCAAACCTTCGTAAGTAGCTGTTGTGCCTGTCAATCTTTGCAGTCTTTCGTGTAGGTCAGTCAAATAGGTATAGGTGTGTTTGAAACCAGACGCCGGGACGCTGAGGTCTTCGCCACGAGGCGGGATTGAGCTACACGGCTAAGATCCAAAACTGAACCGTGTTGAATCAAAGCAATACACCACTTCTAGCAGAAAAGAGCAAAGTCTGTCCTTGCTAAACAGTAGCAGAACAAAAGTTAATTATTTGTTGAACAAAACGACGCAGTCCGTGACTAAGTGAAAACAGGTCGGCCAGGAACTACGTCCCCCAAAACAGACCAGAAGATCTGCACTTGGCAAGGAAACAGGAAGAAAGACGTATAGCTACAAACAAAATACAAGAAGTTGACGAGAAAGCTGGACAATAGTTGAAAACCGGACAATTTCAAATCCTTATTCAAAATGGTGTGGAGTCGAGTGTCACTGCTGTGTTTTTTGCTGCACGTGCTCGTGCCAGAGTGTGAGATGACGGACGACCCCATCTCGGTGGACTGTGAACCGTTGTGTCAGTTCGAGCTGTTGGAAGAGAAGTGGTGTGCCCTTCAGAGGGGGTGCTATGAGCCGAGCATCAAGGATAACGATGCTCTCTTCATACAGGTAGGTTTCATTTTTGTGTACAGTGGAACCCTCTTTCAAGTCCTCCAACAATCCCACAAAGTCAGGTCTTAAAAGGAGGTTGTGAAATGGAGATACATTTACAGAGGTTCTGAAAAAAGCATTTTTTTTAAAAAGGGAAAGTTTTAAATCAGGGGTCTTAAAATGTGTGTGTGTGTGTGTGTGTGTGTGTGTGTAGGGGGGATCCACTGCAGCATATTCAAGTGACGTCACATACTGAAAGAGAATTGATAATTTTGGCATGCATTCAATTTGACGTTGGACCACGGAACTGATATTGCATTGTGCGTGCTGCGTATGTGTGTGTGTGTGTGTCCGTGAATGTTCCCGCACGCGAGTATTACGGCGTAAAAGTCAGTGTCACGGTCAAAGATCTGCACTATTTCATAAAATTAACAAAAATTAAAAATGGTGACGCACTGGAACGTTTTCACTTTTAACAAAACAATACATTCACAAATTAAAATTGTTAAAAGTTGAAAATAAAAACGTTCCATTCCAGCACGAGCCTTACCATTCTACACTACCTGTCATTAACAAAAATAGACAAATGCGTTTGAATTGAGTGTGTATATCTTTGTGATTAGGTCGTTCACTGTAAAACCAGTTGCTTGACTGGAAAGGCCATACGTTAAAGGCACAGTAAGCCTCCCGTAAACCATTACAGATACTGTCAGGCTTTTACACACAGTACAAACACCCCTTCGTTTAAACACTCACCGCTTGAGAACACCCTAGGTGTCCTACGTAAAGAGCGAGCAATTTTCAAATAATTAATTTTCGTGGACCCTCTGATCAGCAAATCAGGCGTCTCGTTTTGGCGCTAGAAGTAACTTTAAAAATCTAGATAATAAATTGACAGCTTGTGAGTGTGTAAATGAAAGAGTGGTTGTACTGTGTGTAACTTGAAAGCCTGACGGTATCTGTGATGGTTTACGGGAGGCTTACTGTGGCTTTGGGGATGTAGGCTCAGTCGGTAGCGCGCTGGATTTGTATGCAGTTGGCCGCTGTCAGCGTGAGTTCGTCCCCACGTTCGGCGAGAGATTTATTTCTCAGAGTCAACTTTGTGTGCAGACTCTCCTCGGTGTCCGAACACCCCCGTGTGTACACGCAAAGCACAAGACCAAGTGCGCACGAAAAAGATCCTGTAATCCATGTCAGAGTTCGGTGGGTTATAGAAACACGAAAATACCCAGCATGCTTCCTCCGAAAGCGGCGTATGGCTGCCTAAATGGCGGGGTAAAAACGGTCATACACGTAAAAGCCGTGGGAGTTTCAGCCCATGAACGAACAAACAAACTGTGGCTTTAATTCCCCTACCACATTCAACAAACAGATGCACTGATTTGTTAGCTGTTTTGTGAATGTGATAAATTCCTGTGTTCTGCTTTCTTTGTGTAGTGTTGGCAGCCGTGTTGGCGCAGCTCCACGAATTGCCTGTCTCTGTGCCGTGCTCAACACGCCACCATCAAGAGCAAGTGCAGTCAGTCGTGCGCCAGCAACAACGACAAGTTCTGTCCGGGATTCTGCTTTGCTTTAGAGATAGATCAACTTGTGCACGGGTGAGCTTATGACGGAAACTCATACTTATGATACTAATTTGCTCTAGAGTACACATGCTTTACAAATAGGCCAGGCCAGGGTGCAATTGCGTTATTTTAAAGGTGGTCGTCTACATTTTTGCTTTTTTTCAATAATCATATGGTTAGATTTCGATACAAAATTATGTCAAATGATGAATGAACCATGGGGAAAAAAGTTACATGTATATGTAAAAAAAGACGCGTCACCATTTATGTTTATTCATGAGAATGAGGTATCCTACCAAGCCATTGGCTGCTATTTTTGTGTCAGCAGTGACATCGCACTTCTGGAAAATCCCGGAACGATGAAGACGGGTAAACCCACGGACCAACATTAGAATGCAGGTCCGTGGGTAAACCCGTCTTCAGGCGCTGCGGCTGCACAAGCGCATGACGGGTATACCCGTCCTAAGGCAGTCAAGTGGATTAAACAATGTTTATTCATATTTACATGTTCAGGAAATGTACATCGACATAGGGTGAAGACAACAACCAGCCTATTTGGTTTAAGCGTGTTTTATTCATTTTCTTTGTACATACGATTTAGTCAAGAACAACATATATAACGATAACAAGCAGACTGCTTATGGACACGTTCTAAAAATGATAAGCAATACACATTCCGATTACAGAACATGGCAAACAAGTGATAACTTCAACACTTAACTTTCATAATATTTCATTAATATTTTATATAATTGAAAATGAAGAGAGAAAGAGAGAGAAATATATATATATATTTAAATATATCCCTTTTATTACACAAACCTCTTTGTTAAATTCACAGTAACCGCACAGACTAGTGTCACAACATCTTTACTTCTGACATCCAGTTTCGCAGAATCACATAACGTTCAAAACAAATATTGTCATAATTTGTTACAAGAATTACTTCATATTGCATAGAAGTGATAAGGTCACACGATTTCCTGTAAAACATTCCGGAACATTTCATGTGTTTACATACTTCCTCATCTTGACTGTGAGCCGCTCCGGGAGTGCAACTCTGAATTTCAATGTTTCATTCGTTTACTCCAGATTAAAAAGTTATTTCCCTTACCTGAGCAATTGTTGGAATGGGAAAGTCCGAAAATTATTTCAGTGTCAACCCTCCTTCCGCGGTGACAGTTCCCAGTGCATTAATCAAAAAAACAAAACTGCAACACCTGCATTATAGTTTGCAGCGAATATAATCTTTCCAAAAATACAGAAGAATGTCAAGGAACATGAACGACAAACGAAGGAAGCATCACACAATAACACATGTCCAGTTTGAACATAAACGACAAACGAAGGAAGCATTACTCAATAACACATGTCCAGTTTGAACATAAACGACAAACGAAGGAAGCATCACACAATAACACATGTCCAGTTTGAACATGAACGACAAACGAAGGAAGCATCACACAATAACACATGTCCAGTTTGAACATAAACGACAAACGAAGGAAGCATCACACAATAACACATGTCCAGTTTGAACATAAACGACAAACGAAGGAAGCATCACACAATAACACATGTCCAGTTTGAACATAAACGACAAAGGAAGGAAGCATCACACAATAACACATGTCCAGTTTGAACATAAACGACAAACAAAGGAAGCATCACACAATAACACATGTCCAGTTTGAACATAAACGACAAAGGAAGGAAGCATCACACAATAACACATGTCCAGTTTGAACATAAACGACAAACAAAGGAAGCATCACACAATAACACATGTCCAGTTTGAACATAAACGACAAACGAAGGAAGCATCACACAATAACACATGTCCAGTTTGAACATAAACGACAAACGAAGGAAGCATCACACAATAACACATGTCCAGTTTGAACATAAACGACAAACGAAGGAAGCATCACACAATAACACATGTCCAGTTTGAACATGAACGACAAAGGAAGGAAGCATCACTCTATAACACATGTCCAGTTTGAACATAAACGACAAACGAAGGAAGCATCACTCTATAACACATGTCCAGTTTGAACATAAACGACAAACGAAGGAAGCATCACTCTATAACACATGTCCAGTTTGAACATAAACGACAAACGAAGGAAGCATCACTCTATAACACATGTCCAGTTTGAACATAAACGACAAACGAAGGAAGCATCACTCTATAACACATGTCCAGTTTGAACATAAACGACAAACGAAGGAAGCATCACTCTATAACACATGTCCAGTTTGAACATAAACGACAAACGAAGGAAGCATCACACAATAACACATGTCCAGTTTGAACATGAACGACAAACGAAGGAAGCATCACTCTATAACACATGTCCAGTTTGAACATAAACGACAAACGAAGGAAGCATTACTCAATAACACATGTCCAGTTTGAACATAAACGACAAACGAAGGAAGCATCACACAATAACACATGTCCAGTTTGAACATAAACGACAAACGAAGGAAGCATCACACAATAACACATGTCCAGTTTGAACATAAACGACAAACGAAGGAAGCATCACACAATAACACATGTCCAGTTTGAACATGAACGACAAAGGAAGGAAGCATCACACAATAACACATGTCCAGTTTGAACATAAACGACAAACGAAGGAAGCATCACACAATAACACATGTCCAGTTTGAACATGAACGACAAACGAAGGAAGCATCACACAATAAGACATGTCCAGTTTGAACATAAACGACAAACGAAGGAAGCATCACACAATAACACATGTCCAGTTTGAACATGAACGACAAACAAAGGAAGCATCACACAATAACACATGTCCAGTTTGAACATAAACGACAAAGGAAGGAAGCATCACACAATAACACATGTCCAGTTTGAACATAAACGACAAAGGAAGGAAGCATCACACAATAACACATGTCCAGTTTGAACATAAACGACAAACGAAGGAAGCATCACACAATAACACATGTCCAGTTTGAACATGAACGACAAACGAAGGAAGCATCACACAATAACACATGTCCAGTTTGAACATAAACGACAAACGAAGGAAGCATCACACAATAACACATGTCCAGTTTGAACATAAACGACAAACGAAGGAAGCATCACACAATAACACATGTCCAGTTTGAACATGAACGACAAACGAAGGAAGCATCACACAATAACACATGTCCAGTTTGAACATGAACGACAAACGAAGGAAGCATCACACAATAACACATGTCCAGTTTGAACATGAACGACAAACGAAGGAAGCATTACTCAATAACACATGTCCAGTTTGAACATGAACGACAAACGAAGGAAGCATCACACAATAACACATGTCCAGTTTGAACATGAACGACAAACGAAGGAAGCATCACACAATAACACATGTCCAGTTTGAACATGAATATCTACTATTCCTTTCTATGCAACATGTAGAATGTTACTTTTTAGCAAATGGAATTAAAACAAAGTAGGATTTGTTTAACAGACGGTTGCCCACGATATCATTTACAGAGGTGCGAACGGTTCACCGGTGCTTCTCTCCAAAACGCTCAGGCTGTTGAACCATGGCACAGCATGAGATTGGAGAAGAAGCTACGGGGAGCTGAGCTAGCATCGTACACAACCCTGCAACTGGAATTGTGGGAGAATGCAATAAGAGACACGATTCATTATATCCACAGCAATTATCCCAGGCCTTGTAAATCTGGAATACATGCATGCAAGATATAGGCCTACCACATACCAAAAATACTAAGCCCCTGTGCTCCAGCGGCCCAACAGTCCCCAAAGTGACCATTCACAGCACTGACCCAAGACGACCCAGCCCTAGCCAACTCCAGGGCCAACAGTCCCCAAAGTGACCATTCACACCACTGACCCAAGACGACCCAGCTTGGTCCCTAGCCAACTCCAGGGCCAACAGTCCCCTAAGTGACCATTCACACCACTGACCCAAGACGACCCAGCTTGGTCCCTAGCCAACTCCAGGGCCAACAGTCCCCAAAGTGACCATTCACACCACTGACCCAAGACGACCCAGCTTGGTCCCTAGCCAACTCCAGGGCCAACAGTCCCCTAAGTGACCATTCACACCACTGACCCAAGACGACCCAGCTTGGTCCCTAGCCAACTCCAGGGCCAACAGTCCCCAAAGTGACCATTCACAGCACTGACCCAAGACGACCCAGCTAGGTCCCTAGCCAACTCCAGGGCCGGGATGCACGAGAAAGTTACCAAGCGGGTGGGAGCCAGCCGCGGTGTTGGATTGGTTGAAATGGAGATTTGTTGTGATTTGAACGATTCAGACACCGCGGTTTGTCCTCTCCCCATTGGGTGGCACCCACTTTCGGTTCGTGCAACCCTGCCCAGGTCTCCTCTTATCGTGGACAGAGCCGCCAGCCTTTCTGAACACACCCCCCCCCCTTATTTGTACCTTTCAAGGACTACTACAAGTGTGTAGTAGTCCTTGGTACCTTTGTATTTTGATGGGGTTTTTGTATTTCTTTTTTTTCTTCCATACAAAGCCTGGGTTTCCCCGCCTCACATGCCCCTATAATGGCTTTGCAGTGGGGGGCGTAAAACTTAAATTTCTCTCATGTTTCTAAATGTTGATTGTTTGTTTGTTGTTGTTGATACTGATTTAGGTTTTTCTTATGCTTGATGCTCATACTTGATAATTGCTTCGTTTTTTCTTCTTGTTTTGGTGTTGTGGTGTACGTACCCGTCACATGTGTGAACAGTTTCATAGTCTATGTAGGTTCTCATTTGCGTGCATCTGACCAGAAAGGATCGTCACATGTACATGCTATCCAAATGTCTTTTCTCAAAAGATGCAAGTAAAAGCTAGAACGCACGAACGTTTTTTTCTAATCCCTCTTTTCCACAACACACTCAGATTTGTAAAAAACAAAAAAACACGTTTATCAGTAGCTTCAATCCTCCCAATGTGTTCAAATCTCTGAACAATTCATGGCATCAGCAATAGGTATTTTTTCCAACATGAATGTAGCTTGCATTATTAATAAATCAAAATTTGTTGTTGTGGTTTTCTTTATTTGTTTGTTTGTATGTTTGTTTGTTTTGAGGTGTGTGTGGTTTGGTGTTGTGGTTATTGTGGTTTTTGTTCGTTTGTCTTTACAACGACGTCTTAGCGGCATTTGCAGAAGATCGATATTCTTCAACAAAGACTCATAAATTACTTGCAACTTAATATGTGTTTGTCTGTTCACTTAAAAAGACCGTTGGGTCGAACTATCTGTGAATGTATTGTTTTGTCAATAACAAACGTTCCAACAACCTACCTTTCTTGTTTTTTGATTCATAAATTACTTGTGCAGGGCGTCCAAGCAACCGGAAGTAGCGAATCCACCCGGCACACAAGAAGCAGACGACAAGAAAATCACCAAGCCTCAAACCACACCTCAAGGGCCTGCAGTCACAACGCCACCTAGTGGTGACGGTAAAGAAGGGGCAGCAACAGCCAGCAGCTCCGAGTGACTATTTGCCGGAAATGAGGACCGCCCTCCAAGTTCTGACGCGCCATTTGTCAAGCACAGCCCTGGATTGAGTTTAGTAGTTCACATTGTAATCGCCGTGTTGTACTGTGGATCATTACAAGTGATGCAGAGGTGAAGGGAAATGAAGATTCGTTTCTTGCGTTTGACACGAGTGATTTGTTTGTCAGTTTTTGAGTTAATGGCTTTCGCCGGTGTGAGTGTGTGTTTGTGTGTGCGGGTGTGTGTGTGTGTGTGTGTGCGCGTGTCATATCAAACCGATTCATTCATAAGCGTATAACCAGCGAGGAAAAGCCACTTGGTAATTAAATCGCGTAACGATGCGTCAGTCACTCAGTGAGAGAACGGTCCCTGATACTACGGCAAGCCGTTTGGGTCAGGAATTTAAGTGAATTTAAATGTATTTTAATTATCTAAGGTTAACATAAATTACTTCCGCTGCCTCAGTTTGCAAATTTAATCAATATGAACATGCGCCTAATAATTGAAAAGACACCTAATTCACGACTTGCGGGATCCTGTGACCTAGCATAATTAACAGACCCAAGGTAAAGGTTTCAGTGCTGGGCCGGGACAATGAAATTCCGGTGAGAAAACACGTGGACACTTTACTGGAATGACTGATCAGCACACATATTTTCCCTGTACGCTGAAACCCAGCTGCAGCTACTCACTTTCAAAAGTTAATCCATGCTTAGTTCTAATTCAAATAAAAAACAAGTCGCGTAAGGCGAAAATACAATATTTAGTCAAGTAGCTGTCAAAGTCACAGAATGAAACTGAACGCAATGCCATTTTACTCGTAGCATCGTCAGGCCACCGCTCATAGCAAAGGCAGTGAAATTGACAAGAAGAGCGGGGTAGTAGTTGCGCTAAGAAGGATAGCACGCTTTTCTGTACCTCTCTTTGTTTTAACTTTCTGAGCGTGTTTTTAATCCAAACATATCATATCTATATGTTTTTGGAATCAGGAACCGACAAGGAATAAGATGAAAGTGTTTTTAAATTGATTTGGACAATTTAATTTTGATAATAATTTTTATATATTTAATTTTCAGAGCTTGTTTTTAATCCGAATATAACATATTTATATGTTTTTGGAATCAGCAAATGATGGAGAATAAGATAAACGTAAATTTGGATCGTTTTATACATTTTTATTTTTTTTTTACAATTTTCCAATTTTTAATGACCAAAGTCATTAATTAATTTTTAAGCCACCAAGCTGAAATGCAATACCGAACCCCGGGCTTCGTCGAAGATTACTTGACCAAAATTTGAACCAATTTGGTTGAAAAATGAGGGCGTGACAGTGCCGCCTCAACTTTCACGAAAAGCCGGATATGACGTCATCAAAGACATTTATAAAAAAAATGAAAAAAACGTTCGGGGATTTCATACCCAGGAACTCTCATGTCAAATTTCATAAAGATCGGTCCAGTAGTTTAGTCTGAATCGCTCTACACACACACACACACACACACACACACGCACGCACGCACACACGCACGCACATACACCACGACCCTCGTTTCGATTCCCCCTCGATGTTAAAATATTTAGTCAAAACTTGACTAAATATAATGAAAAACAGCACCCTCACAATACACATATCACTTTGGCACCATGCTCTCTAACGCTCGGAGCACCATTATCTGGATCTTGCACCAGTCTAGCAGAACCATGCACTGTCACTCTGGCACTATCATTCTCACTCTGGCACCAGTCTGGGTTCATTATTCTCACTCTGGGGTCATCATCATTTTCACTCTGAAAACACTGTTCATACTCTGGCACCACCATTCTCATTCACACACACACACACACATACGCACGCACAAGCATACACACACGCATCTACATACACGTACGCACACATACACGCACACACACTCAGTGACATACACGCACACACACGTAAACACACATACGTTTGACGCTAGCACTCGTCCGGCCAAAGTAGGGAAAAACTCTTTGCTCTGACTCTGGCACCATCACTGTTACTCTGGCAACACCCTTTTCACTCTCGCGTTTCCACTATCATTTTGGCACCACCACACTCTGGCACTGGTCTCGCACCACCATTCTCAGTCTAGCATTACGCTCTTGGTACTGGTCTGGCACGGGTCTGGATCCACCATTTTCATTCGACTTATCCACGAACACACATGTAGGCCTATGCATATTCGTATCACGCTGGTACCAGTCGTGCAGCGGTCGAGACACACACGTACAGACACACAAACACACACAGAAATATTGACGGGAGTGGGATTCGAACCAACGACTTGGTAGTTGACAGTCTGCGTTTGAATACTGTCGCTCTTATCCCCGCGGCCACCCCGGCTGCTCGCTTGAAAGTCTGAGAAAAGTTAGTAAATACTAGCAGTCATGACCAACTTTGCCCGGGGTAGAGCCCTCAGGAATTTGTTCCAATGAACCATCACACAAGAGTTTTGTGAGTTATCTGTCAAAGAACCACGAATAAAAGAAAAATATGTGGTTAAACCAAAATCCAAAACAAACGTTTAAGAGAAATGAGTTACCTCCCTTGCTAATTCTTAAATAGAAATCTTTAGAACAATACAAATATTTGATGACCTCAAAATCATTTGGAGACATTTGCTACCCTCTCAGCGTGTCACCATAAAAGGCGGGGCGGGGATATAGCTCAGTCGGTAGCGCGCTGGATTTGTATCCAGTTGGCCGCTGTCAGCGTGAGTTCGTCCCCACGTTCGGCGAGAGATTTATTTCTCAGAGTCAACTTTGTGTGCAGACTCTCCTCGGTGTCCGAACACCCCCGTGTGTACACGCAAGCACAAGACCAAGTGCGCACGAAAAAGATCCTGTAATCCATGTCAGAGTTCGGTGGGTTATAGAAACACGAAAATACCCAGCATGCTTCCGCCTAAATGGCGGGATAAAAACGGTCATACACGTAAAATTCCACTTGTGCAAAAAAACACGTAGTGTACGTGGGAGTTTCAGCCCACGAACGCAGAAGAAGAAGACCATAAAAGGCTATTTTTATTAATTCATTAAGAAGCTTGCTGAAAATAACCTATAACTCGCCCTTGAGATTTAAAACAAAAAATCAAATAGTCTTCTTTTCGTGGTAGTTGATAATTTTACTTATTATCACTCTGTTTTTGTAGAGCTTTTTTAGTTTCCTGTTGTGCTTCAAATAATGCTCTCATCAACTAAAAACAGATAAATCTAAAGCATATTTGAATTTGTCTGACTTGCACACTAAGTTGTATCATGTTATGTTGAACAGGGCCGGACTAGGCTAAGAGAGGGGGGGTGGGGGGTTGCCAGTGGTGGGTACCAGGGGGATGTTCGCCCTGGCGGGGTCAAGGGGCAGAGCCCCTTGTGGGGGTGAGGGGGCGAAGCCCCCTGAAGCTGATGGGTAGGTCATATTCTGAGATAGGAAAATGGTCGCTCCTTGCATGAAACGGCATAAAATAAACAATAATAAAAAATGTTTTTAATAAGTGAGGTACATGTTAAGGCTGGGGGGGGGGGGGGGGTTGCGCAACCCCCATAACCCCCCCGCCGTAGTCCGGCCCTGTTGAAGTACATGTATAGGGGGCTCTTTACAGTGATTCGTGAAGGCCTCTTCACTGGTCCATATTGGGTGCCCAGGCTCCTAATATTGACCATTTGTGATTTGTTCTGTAGACCCTATCTAAATTTTCCTGAATGTCTATCAAAGCTAATTCATTCTACTTAGGCCTAACGGTTAACATAAGAGAGAAGGAAGAAAGAGAGAGAAAAAAGAAAACAAGCTAGTAATCAGCATGAAACAAAAAGTGGTCTATATTTAGGAGCCCTTCCTCTCCAGCGACCACAGACAGACACACACACTTGCATCCATTCTAATGTAGGCCTATATGAGATCAGGTCAGTATCATATTATCAGTCAGTTTTAACTGAGCGAATGTTCACTACAGAAAGAAAGAAAAACATGGATCAAACCGTTTTCTCGGAAGACGGCAGTGGGTGATATTTTTTCATGTCTCAATTTGAGAACCGATTAGCAGTCCTTTTCAATCCGTTTCTTTTTGACTGAGCTCAGCCGTAAACTCCATGTTTTCAAGATATCGCCGGCCGGTCGTAAGGAAGAAAGAGAGAGAAAAAAGAAAAAAAGATAAAGAAAGACAAAACCGAAATGAAGATATGAAGCAACTTTATTTTCAGTGTTCAGCCTTTTAAAATACACGACAAACCCTTTTGAACAAATGCCGCGAACATTGTTTCGGGTGCCTGTGGTATGGTGAGCAAGGCCACACAGCGAAGGGAAGAAAATACTAAACGGTCGTAGAATTTATACAGATAGTTTTTTTCTCCATATGTTTCTGAATATATTTTTTCGGATTCGCAGGCTTATCATACTCTGTCAAAATAGAAAATACTGTTCAACTGACATTTTTCTTCACCACATTAAATCTTCGTTTGGTTCCGATCCGTGTTTTTAGTGTTTGTTACCCAGGCGATGTTTCAAAATGGCGCTAGCAGGGATCAAGCTCGAGTCCGATTGCGGAGGGTTTGTTTCCAACTGTTTCCCTGTAAGGGGACTAAACAAACGTGATGCACTTGGAGGTTTGTCACTGCTATCATTTTCTGTTGCTTGAAAATGAATGTAACCGCACAAAAAGACAACGTTTATGTATCTAATGTCCTCTTGCCTTCTTTGGTTGTTTGTCTGTATGCCAGTGGTGTTTTTATGGAGATCAGTTACACACATCTGGTGTATGTTTACACCGCAGTACCTGGTCTGATTTTCCTTTTATACACAACGTTTGGGGTAAACTTGTTTTATTTAACACTCTTCAATCTTGTTTTATGATTTAATCAAATACTGGTGTTTTCTGTCGTCAATCCACTGTGTCTCCGAGTCAGAGATGTCATTTGTCAGGAGTTTTAAAATAGAGGTAAACTTACTGAGGTTATGAACAGAATATCTGAGAAAGCAAGGTCTCAGCAAGGGGAAGTCTTATATGGAAGGGTTGGGAGGGGGGGGGGGTACGAGGTGGGAGGGGGTTGCCCCAGTATAAAGTTCAGTGGTAGCTTAATTGAAGAAACACAGATCACATGTGCTCTTGTTCCAACAGGGGATGGAGCGTGGTTTGTGGCCCATAGGGCCGAGCAGCGGCGGCGTTTTAAGGCTGTGCTGTGTGCAAAGCCGCGCACTTATTCTCGTATACGAGAGGAGCGGAAACGAGCAGAGGATGAAGGAGTGGGGATGACGGCATCACAGTTTGAAGAAGCGGAGCAGGAAGAATCTGAGCAACCCGTGTTGGATGGCTATTTTTTGGTAAGATTCCTGTTGATTGCTTTTGGGTTTAATAGGGATGGGTCCCCCGAAAGTGGTGTATGGCTGCCTAAATGGCGGAATAAAAACGGTCATATACGTAAAAACCAACATTTGTGCATAAAATACGTGTGCATGTGGGAGTTAAAGCCCATGAACGCAGAAGAAGAAGAATGGGAATGGTGGAAGTTGGGTGGGGGCAATCCTGGTGGTAGTTGTTTGATTCAATGATTGTTGTTTTTGCGTGCTGATGCCTCCTCTTTTTCCTTTTTTCCTCCTCCTCTTCCTCCTCCTCCTCCTCATCATCATCATCATCATCATCATCATCATCATCATCATCATCATCTCTTTTCTTCTTACCTTCTCCTCCCCCTCTTTCTCCCTTCTCCTTTTTCTTGGAGATATTTTAAAATCTGCAAAACAGCCATTGTTGTTCTTACATGAACGATGGATGGGTGGATTGATGGATGGATGGGTGGGTGATTGGGTGGGTGGATGGATTAATGGATTAAAGGAGTGACCTACAATGTTTTATTGCTGTGCACCAACACTATGTAATTTTCCATGTTTGAGTTATTAAAGTTAATCTGAGTTGACTTGACAAATGATGAAGATGTTGATAATGCTTACTGGTGCTGGTACTTTCAGATGAAGATGTTGATGATGCTTACTGGTGCTGGTACTTTCAGATGAAGCACTGCTGTATAGAAGACCCCGCTGACCTTTGCTCTGTCAACATTGCCAGTCTGGAGCTGTCCGAGGTGAAGGAGGAAGACTTTGAAATCTTTGACAATGTCGCCTACATTAACGCTGGAGAAAACTACCTGCCGTTTGGTGAGTAGATATGTAGATAGGTTTCACTTAGCGCAGGGATGCATTGGGATAGAAATTTTAAAAGCTTACTCTACGGATAGGGGGGGGGGGGGGGTTGGGGGGGGGGATAGGCAGAGAAGATAGGTCAGGCAGCCACCTGACTCAAGATCTGAGAAATTTCTATAATTTTGTCTTGTAAAAAGGTGGCTGTTTAATGCGATTTATACGCTCAGATACTTCTCTTTCAGATTGACTAAAAAGGATCTGCTTACAAATCCTAACCCTCACTACCAGTACCAACAAAGTGTGTTTTGTCTATTGAAGGCTTTGGTGGGATTGTCTATTGAAGGCTTTGGTGGGATTGTCTATTGAAGGCTTTGGTGGGATTGTCTATTGAAGGCTTTGGTGGGATTGTCTATTGAAGGCTTTGGTGGGATTGTCTATTGAAGGCTTTGGTGGGATTGTCTATTGAAGGCTTTGGTGGGATTGTCTTAAGGCAGAGTGATTGCAATTTTAAGACAAATCTGCTGAGGCAAAAGAGGAAAAAAAAGTAATTTTTCAAAATTTGAACGCTCTAATGTCGGCAGCGTTTGTGTGTGTGTGTGTCTGCATGCAACAACGCAAGATAATGTGCGACCATTACTATATTGCAGAGGCTTTCCGTGGATTCCCTTCCCTAAGAGAACTGGAGATGCCGCTAAATGGTCTTCGGAGTTTAAAGTTTCAAATGACAGACTTTCCTACTCTTGAGGTAAGCATTACAACTAAATGTGACCCTCCACCACGAAATGAGTCGCATGTCACCTCGCGCGGTTCTGCGCTAGACTTGATATAAGTCCGGAGAGTGTATGGTAACAGCGTGAGGGTCACCTTAGTCACAGGCTTATAACTCAAACAGTTTTTGCTCTTTTCTAAAACGGGTTTCACCACTGGATAGAGCATAACAAACTCTTTAGGAAAATGAAAAATATGAAAATCATGCAAAGGTGACATGCGACTCATGCCGTGGTGGAGGGTCACATATGTGCATTTGATCTTGTTCAAACAAAACAAAATTGTTGTTGAGAAATTTGTACCTGTTGCCTGATGAGGATTTTGCCACAATACATTATGTATCGAAACGGTTAAGTAAATTTAGCTGCAATCACTGTCAATCTTAATAATAATAATAATGCAAACTTTTATAGCGCTATTCTAGAAAAATGTCTACTCTTAGCGCTTTACAATACATACATCGACCAAGCATACTATACACGCACAGGCAAAGAAACCGACCAAACATAACCAACAAACTATACATGCACAGGCAAAGAAAACGACCAAACATACAATACACGCACAGGCAAAGATAACGACCAAACATAAACAAACATACTATGACCAAACATAACCAACATACTATACGCGCGCAGGCAAAGAGAACAATCAGCACATGTAATAATTACTGACAACTAATAATGCAGGCATACAATGACAATCCAATACACAGCCTAGGCACAAGAACCACAATAGGCTTCTGTATAAAAACGTGTCAACAATACTATTTACACACACACAAACAGTGCTGACACAAAGCGCAGAAAATATATATACACGTTATTTTAGGCACTAGGTAGGGGGTGATGTGGGGCGGGATGGGGTGGGTGGGGAGATGCTGGAGGGGAAATCACTTGCGCTGAAAGAGGTGTGTTTTGAGATTTGTCTTGAATGTAGTGAGAGAATCTGTGTGTCTGAGAGGCAGAGGTAATCTATTCCAGGTCACAGGGGCTTGATAGGCGAAGGACCTCTCGCCACATGTCTTGTGTTGGGTATTGTTTCAGCAACCTGACTTTTAACATAACACAGTTAATGAACTTTGATGTACAATCATTTGGGAAGCTCAAAATCTCAAGTTTATTCAAAGTAAAGTAGAGTATGACTGAAGGGGAGACTGAAGAATTTTGAAATCGCCAACGTCCTAAAATCAAGAATTAAAAAAACCAAGAATGATAAGGTAATGGAACGTACTATTTTTTGTTTGCCAATCAAACATGCTTTTAGCTTAAAATGACCATTCCTTTTTTTTATAAGGAAGAATCTTATGTATGATGAAACTGATAACTTCACAAAACATATACATTTGGCATCAAATGCCCTGCTTTGGGGGAGAGTTTTATTCAACAGTTTCCTCATGTCAGGTTCTGGAGTTGTCCTACAACAATCTTTCCCATGACGACATTCTGAAGCTGGGCTTGCTTCCCAGGCTGCGAGTGCTTCACCTGACTGGCAACAACTTCAGTACCTTGCCGCCCGACATGTCCCTCCCATACATATCTTCTGACAGGTATGTTTAAAGGTGTTTCTAAATTACAGTACAGCGAATATGTCCATTGAACCTTTTAAGGTCCAATTCGTTGGAAAACTTTTCAAGATGGCGCCTTATGTGTACAACAGCGTTGTTGCTTTTCTTTAAGGCAAGGCAATTTTTGAAAGAACTAACATATGATTGACTCTCAGGGATGAAAATCTCCACCAGGAATGCAGGGATTTCTGAATAAAGACAAGATTTCCTTATAGATTTTATTATTTTGTCAAATCCACAAGGCTAACACTCATGTACAAACATCGGGGGAAAGTCTGATCCATTTGTCCTCTAAGCAGGTACGTCTTTCTGGTTTTGAACAGTCGCAACTTCTATTCCTGATTCTGACAGACTTTTATCAGCTTCAGGCCTGAAAGTGGCGAGTATTTTACTTGCCATGGCGAGTAGAAACATGTAAATGGCGAGTACATATGTGAATCTACTCGCCAAATGCGAGTAAAGTTGCTGAAACAAATGGTTGGTTTGGTGAGTAAAATTTGCTCTCTGGCTAGTAAATTATGAGAAGTACTACCCAAAGGCCAGTGCCCCATTTTGTGGACTTTCAGCGGTGAGCTTGTAAATTTAGTTTTTGTTTCGTTTGACTCATTGTGAAATTTCTTCCTCCTTTTTGATCTGCCTCTCTCTCTCTCTCTCTCTCTCTCTCTCTCTCTCTCTCTCTCTCTCTCTCTCTCTCTCTCTCTCTCAGGCGTGCTCCTTCACAAAATACTTTCCGGCCGTGCACCACGAACTTTCGTTGCAAACTTTAAAGTCAAACCAAACCGAAAGTTTAACGTCCCAATTCCAAGGATAGATCTCTTCAAATCAAGCTTAGCCTATTCTGGTAGCGTCCTGTGGAATTCTCTCCCGGAATTTGTGAGAGTCCCAATGAGTCTCAATACTTTCAAAAAACACCTTTCACTGTATTTAATGTTAAATTACGAAAAATCACAGTGATGGAAGACTTCGTTTGGTTATATTTTCATTTGTCCAAAGCATCAGTGTTCATTATATCCACACAAAAACACTCAAATTAATAACACATTTACTCATGCATGTGTATTCAGCATTGTTTTCACTACGTTACATATACGACGCTTTATATTTGTGTATAATATGTAATGTGTAAATATTCATATGTTGTTGTTTTTCTCTACCTTTTTTTCTACGTTAATATCCGTGTAAATATGTGATTAGATTAGTCCCCTCTCTGGGCGAGGGCTGGTTGAAAAAAAGCTCGTTGTATTGCTTATGCCACAACCCTCGAAAAATAAAATTTGATTTGATTTGATTTGATTTGATCTCTCTCTCTCTCTCTCTCTCTCTCTCTCTCTCTCTCTCTCTCTCTCTCTCTCTCTCTCTCTCTCTCTCTCTCTCTCTCTCTCTCTCTCTCTCTTTCTCTGATGATGATGATTTTGTGAGCTATGGTAATCTGCTTTGCAGGAAAATCCGGCGCCAGCGGTTTGCCAAGTTAGAAGTGCTGTTGCTGGATGACAACAAGCTGTCTGATATCAGCGTCTTTGCTGCTTTGGCTGGTGTGCCAAAGTGAGTCTCGAGATCTGTGTTTGTGTGTGTGTGGGGGGGTGTACTATATTTGTGTGTGTGTGTGTGGGGGGGGTGTACTATATTTGTGTGTGTGGGGGGGTGTGCTATATTTGTGTGTGTGTGGGGGGTGTACTATATTTGTGTGTGTGTGGGGGGTGTACTATATTTGTGTGTGTGTGTGTGGGGGGGTGTACTATATTTGTGTGTGTGTGTGGGGGGGTGTACTATATTTGTGTGTGTGTGTGTGGGGGGGGTGTACTATATTTGTGTGTGTGTGTGGGGGGGGGTACTATATTTGTGTGTGTGTGTGTGGGGGGGGGTACTATATTTGTGTGTGTGTGTGTGGGGGGTGTACTATATTTGTGAGTCTGTCTTCTTTTGCATGGTGATGAATGTGGACTTGTATGTAAGCATCTGCGTTAAAAATTGTGTATATGTATACATCAGTCTGTGTTTCAGTATGTGCATGTTTGAGAACAAGAGTGAGCTGCAATTGCATTGGTGTTATGGCATTGGTGTTATGGCATTGGTGTTATGGCATTGGTGTTATGGCATTGGTGTTATGGCATTGGTGTTATGGCATTGGTATTATGGCATTGGTGTTATGGCATTGGTGTTATGGCATTGGTGTTATGGCATTGGTGTTATGGCATTGGTGTTATGGCATTGGTATTATGGCATTGGTATTATGGCATTGGTGTTATGGCATTGGTGTTATGGCATTGGTGTTATGGCATTGGTGTTATGGCATTGGTGTTATGGCATTGGTGTTATGGCATTGGTGTTATGGCATTGGTGTTATGGCATTGGTGTTGTGGCATTGGTGTTGTGGCATTGGTGTTATGGCATTGGTGTTATGGCATTGGTGTTGTGGCATTGGTGTTGTGGCATTGGTGTTATGGCATTGGTGTTATGGCATTGGTGTTATGGCATTGGTATTATGGCATTGGTGTTATGGCATTGGTATTATGGCATTGGTGTTATGGCATTGGTATTATGGCATTGGTGTTATGGCATTGGTGTTATGGCATTGGTGTTATGGCATTGGTGTTATGGCATTGGTGTTATGGCATTGGTGTTATGGCATTGGTGTTATGGCATTGGTGTTATGGCATTGGTGTTATGGCATTGGTGTTATGGCATTGAGTTCTTCACGATTGTTGGCTTATATTCCTTTTCAAATATCGGTGAACGTGGCTTATATTGCTTTTCAAACATCAGTGAACGTGGCTTATATTCCTTTTCAGACTTCGCCACATCAACATGGAGAAGAACAAAATCTTCTGCATCCCACAGCTCAAGTGTGTGGAAGGTCGTGTGGTGACCCACGACAGCTCGCCGCCAAAACGACCTGAAAGCGGCAGACGCAGCGCAAGACGATCGAAATCCAGACAGTCCGGGTTGCTTAGCGCCAGAAAGGAGGCAGAGGAGCAACTGAAGCAGCAACCGGCAGAACATGTCGGACATCCTTCCTCCCTCGTGGAGGGTGAAGTCACAGAGAACAAGGAGTCTCAGAATGATGCTGATCTTACCGGTAAGTTGTACTGTTGAACCTGTCTGTAAGGACCACCAAAAGGGCTGACCAAGGGCTGACCAAGGGCTGACCAAAAGGGGTGATTGTAGACAGGTGTATTATATAACATTAAACTCGTTGGGGATCTTTGGGGATGGTCGTGGGCGAATGGTCGTTATCGAGAGGTTGTTGCCAGGGCCGGTTTGACGGGCAAACATTTATTTCATCTGATATGGTTTAAAAAGGTATTTCTTTTAATATTATTATGTGTTGATGAGCCTGAATGTGTGTGCCTAGACACCACCTCCCCCTAGCCTCTCCCTTCAAAGGCTGGACTTAATCATTTCTTACCAAAATGTGCACAAATATTTTGTATAATTTATACTTTTTTATTTTCCCCCATAATTTGCATGAATCTGATATTGCTGCTTATATGAGTATCACAGTTTTAACATAAATATTATCTAGTGTTATTTTCTGTCTTTTTTCTTGTGTTTCCTTTTTGTTGCCTTTTTGTGTGTAATTATTAGTTTGCATATGTGACCCTCCACCACGGTATGAGTCGCATGTCACCTTTGCATGATTTTCATATTTTTACAATTTCCTGAAGAGTTTTTTATGCTCTATCCAGTGGTGAAACCCGTTTTGGAAAAGAGCGAAAAATGTTTGAGTTATAAGCCTGTGACTAAGGTGACCCTCACACTGTTACCAGACACTCCCCGGACTTATATCAAGCCTAGCGCAGAACCGCGCGAGGTGACATGCGACTCATTTCGTGGTGGAGGGTCACATATGTTCAACACAGCACATATTCTGGCATTCTTGACAAAAATAATTGAAAAGACTTGCTGTGAACACTGTTGATTTGCATTTTCTGTGTTGATGTGATATTTCTTGATGCTCTTGTTTTGCCCTGTGTAGGAGAGAGTGAGCCCAGTAAGTTTGTCCTGTGGGTTTTGGGAGCAGTCATAACATAATTGTCCTGTAGAGGACCTTGCGCCAGTGTGGGTTTTGGGAGCAGTCATAACATAATTGTCCTGTAGAGGACCTTGCGCCAGTGTGGGTTTTGGGAGCAGTCATAACATAATTGTCCTGTAGAGGACCTTGCGCCAGTGTGGGTTTTGGGAGCAGTCATAACATAATTGTCCTGTAGAGGACCTTGCGCCAGTGTGGGTTTTGGGAGCAGTCATAACATAATTGTCCTGTAGAGGACCTTGCGCCAGTGTGGGTTTTGGGAGCAGTCATAACATAATTGCTAGCAGTGTGCAG
>NC_090257.1:1404606-1552106 GCF_037325665.1 Littorina saxatilis | reverse complement strand
GAAACTGTCAAACTTATTAGTTCATTTCTCACCGGCAGACAACAAACTGTACTAACAAACGCCTCGGCGTCGAGCATGCAAGAAGTAAAATACGGTGTACCACAAGGATCGGTTTTAGGACCCCTCCTCTTCTCTATATACATTAATGACCTCCCCCTATATATTCAAAATGTATGTGAACTTTTTGCAGATGACACCACAATTCACTCCAGCAACACAAATTTAACTCGCTTATCAGAATCACTTCAAAGAAGTTTAAACCAGTTGACAGCGTGGACTGAACTAAACCATATGTCTCTTAACCCAAAGAAAACCAAATATATGGTCATAACAACAAGACAAAAACGCCAGAATATTTATTCAGCTGGTCCTGCTTTAATGATAGATGGTGAAATAGTGGAAAAAGTCGACCATCACAAACTGCTGGGTGTTAATATCGATAACAACTTGTCTTGGTCAACCCACATTGAGCAACTTAGTAAAGTGGTGTCAAAGAAAGTGTACCTCTTATCTAGAATTAAACACTTCCTGAACTGCCACACCAGAAAATTATTCTTCATTGCTCATATTCAATCTGTTATTGATTACGCATCCACTCTATGGGACTCAGCAAGTGAAAATTCCTTAAAACCACTTAGCAGATTACATAAAAGAGCGCTAAAAGTAGTATTACTAAAGCACACTACCCTCACAGAGTTAGACTACATACATTTAGGGATCTTACCTCTAAAGTCAAGACTGCTTTTTAACAAAGGAATCTTTATGCATAAAATTATATCCGAAACTTTACCCCAAACCATTTGTTCAAAGTTCTCTTTGAAGAATTCACACCACCTTATGAAATTTAACACTCCTCTTCCTAGGATAGACTTATTTAAGTCTAGTCTAGTTTATTCAGGTGGCCGTCTCTGGAACGCTCTTCCGAATGCCTTACGGGAGGCTACCAGCACAGATTCTTTCAAAAACAAATATATATCCCATTTAATGAAAATAGTATATTCTTGATTGTTATGTCCTTTGAGACACAGTCACTCACTTTTGATTTATTGTTTTGTTTATGAAATTATGATGTTCTGCATAATATCCATTGTCTTGCAGAGTTGATGTACTATTGCATAGTTTTCTTACTCTAATTGACTTGCAAATTTTTGCTTTGCACCTTGTCATGAACATGTATAAACTACAATGTTTCATATAATGCACGTATGTACATAAACTTATCCTGTTTTACTAATTATGTAAGTATTGTAGTAGTAGTAGTAGTAGTTTTTATAGTAGATTTAGTCCCTCTTTAGGGCGAGGGCCAGATGCAAAAAAGTATACCAATGCTTATTCTGTTACCCTCGTAAAATAAAGAATTGTCATTGTCATTGTCATTGTCATTGTCATTGTCATTGTCATTGTCATTGTCATTGTCATTGTCACGACCTGCGAGATTCTGAGTTATGGTGTCGCCAACATCAGATCACTCTCACGGCAAGGTACCTTCCGGGGAGTTTGAACACCCTGGCGGATGCGCTCAGTCGCTCCGACCGGGTGCTTCAATCGGAATGGACGATCACTCATGGGGCGCTGCTTCGCCTTTGGGCGCTGGTTCAGAAGCCTCTGGTGGATCTTTTCGCCACCAGATTCTCAAAGAGGCTTCCCATCTTCGTCTCTTCCTTTCCAGATCCGAAGGCTTGGCAAACAAACGCTCTCGACATTCCCTGGACGGGCCTCGAAGCGTACGCATTTTCTCCTTTCCAGTTACTCAGGAGTGGTTCCCAGACCTACTGAGACTGGCTCACGGGCCTCCCATTCCTCTCTCTCTCTGGTAAGAGGAGAACTGGTGCAACCCAGAACCGGCATACCACACGACGAGCCTCAGTTGCTGAATCTTCACGTGTGGAGGTTGTTCAGTCGTCACTGAGGCGCTCTGGGGCATCAGAACTTACTTTGGACTTAGTGCAGCGTTCTCATAGAGCCTCCACTTCGTCCGTTTATGCATCGCACTGGAATGCTTGGGCCACCTGGTGCCAAGCTCACGGTTTGAATGCGGTTGCTCCACGTTCTATGCATGTGGCCAACCACCTTTTCTTTTTGTCTTCTCAAGGGGCCTCGGCTTCTTCCCTGAAGGTCATAAGGTCTGCGATTTCAGCTACGTTGAGACAAATAGGCCGTTCTATCGACGTCAGTGGCGTCATCTCGGGCGTCGTTAAGGGCGCGGCCCTTAAGGTCAAGGCCCGCACCCCCATGCCAAAATGGGACCTTTTTCTGGTGCTCGAGTATCTGCGCTCCGCAGACTTTGAACCGTTACCGGACGCTAGCCTCCCTAGGCTGACGCAGAAGGCTCTGTTCCTGTTGCTCCTAGCGACAGCACGCAGAGGAAGTGAGATTCATGCTCTCTCCGGGAGTCCGGATGACATTTCTCACGAGCCGGGTGGCTCCGTTTCTCTGAGGTTTCGCCCGCATTTTCTGGATAAAAATCAGACACCGGAACAGGCTTCTCCGCTTGTTCACGTTAAACCTCTGACCCACATCCTGGCTCCAGGGGACCCAGATCTTGTCAACTGTCCTGTCAGAGCCCTTGACATCTACCTAGCTCGCACACAGCCAGTTCGGTCAAATTCTCAGAAACTTCTGTTTATCTCCCTTAATACGGCGAGAGATAAGGATATTTCCAAGACTACGTTGGCTCGGTGGGTGTCGTCTCTCATCAAGCAGGCTTATGAGTGGAGCCGTTCCAATACAGGGGGGGGGGGGGGGGGAGCCTGTCTTTCCCCTTGACTCCGCTCGGGTCCATGAATCCAGGGCTTGGGCTTGGTCCTTGGCCGTTTTACTGTCTCGGAGATTGGATGAGGTGCTCTGCACTGCTTACTGGCGTTCAGATGATGTCTTCATACATTTTTATTTGAGAGACATCGCTGGTTCCCGGTCCCTTCCTGCCATGGTGGCAGAGGGCCAGATCCTGTCCAGGACAATAGTGAGTTAGATTTTTCTGTCCCACCGCCTTGTTGAAGCTATCTGCTTATATATGTGATTCAGAGTAAGAACATGTAATTTAATCGAAGATTTTAATAATAAATTTTCATTTGATTAATATACTTACCCGAATCACATTGTGAATTCCCTCCCGCCAACCCCGCATTATAGTTTCTAGGTATTCTATAAAAGTCGTATGACTTCGACCACGTGTTCGGGAGCGTTATAGTGACGTCACACATACCAATGGGAGGTAACTCCCATGGTCTGGCGTCCTTACCAACGCATCCATTCAGCACTTTTTTTGTGGTGGGGTTGCTTCCCTTAAACTTTTAGACGGGTAGCATTTTTCAGACCTTAGCATCTCTGACTGCGTCAATGCTTATATGTGATTCGGGTAAGTATATTAATCAAATGAAAATTTATTATTAAAATTTTCTATTATCCTTGCGTTCACAGGTGTCGGACTTTGTCCCCAAAGTCCCACGCTCCACCATCGAAGAGCGGCTTCAGCAGTTGGCGCTGGAGGCTCCCAAAACAGCGCCCGCCATCGACCCGGTACCCGCCAAATCCTGGCTGGCCGAGGATCGGACGCTCTCTGGCCTTGACCTTGAAACCTCCAAACGAATGCCGCTGCCTCCCATCCCCCACACCCCTCCCTCCGCACAGACAGCACGAAGCCAGGCCTGGGGGGACAAACCTCAGTGGGAGGAGACGCAGGTGGGGGAGGAGGGGGAGGAGGGTGCACAAGTGCGTCCGGACTCTGGAGCCTTCTTCATGACACAGGTAATACTGCTTGTCTTTGTTGCTTTATTCACGACTTTCTTCTTCAGCGTTTGATGATGGCTGTGTCTATATCTGTTTGCCCATGATGTTGACATAGTGGGCTGTCAGTTTGAGGTCCTGGGTGCTGCCCCAAAGATTCAGGACTTTAATTCTTCTTCTTCGATCATGGGATAGAACTCTCATGTTCACTCATGTTTTTGAACAAGCCGGCCCCCCCCCCCCCCCAACCATTTATGACAATTCGAGTATAATATCAAGTGTGATTGATGTTTGGAACTATACCCAAGCCTACTGTCACAATAGCAGATTCTGTATCTTTATTTGTTGGCTATTATGTTTTGAGCTGTTGCTGTAGACGTGTATGAAGAATTTAGGTTTTTGATTTGCCGTGCAAATGTACGGAGTGGAATAATAAAAATGTGATTGTTTTCTTTGCATGAAATGATCGATGTGAAGTGTGTGTGTATGTCTGTGTCTGTGTATTATTTTAGACACTGAATACATCTTCTGTTCAAGGTCATATACTTACATCCATACGATTTCCGCTCACAAAATGTTTGTCGCATTTTTCTTTCCTTTATATTGGGGGGGGGGGGGGGGGGGGGTAGATCAGAGATTGTTAATTCACGTCCTGCCTGTCTGCAACTAAGGGAAGAAGGCTTGTCTAGCCAACTTTACCTGTGTGTAGAGCAGGAGCGTGAAAGGATCTTTGGTTGGTTTTTCATTCTTTCTCCTGGACAACTGTGTTAAAACTTTGCATGCATTGTTGTCCCATTGTGCTAATTACCCATCCATTGTGCTAATTACCCATCCATTGTGCTAATTACCCATCCATTGTGCTAATTACCCATCCATTGTGCTAATTACCCATCCATTGTGCTAATTACCCATCCATTGTGCTAATTACCCATCCATTGTGCTAATTACCCATCCATTGTGCTAATTACCCATCCGCTGTCGCGTCAGGTGGACGGGCAAGATGAAGAGCAGGAAGGAGAGAAGAAATCCAAGAAAGGCAGTACAGCAAAGCGAGCAGACAAGAAAGACAAGAACACCAACAACTCCAACAACTTCAACGATGATCGTTACAAACTCCTGATGGACATTGACTCTAACGTTGAAATGGAAGTGGAGCTGCCCAAAGGTACAGAGTCATAGTCTGCTTTATAGACATTTAGAGTCACAGTCTGCTTTATAGACATTTAGAGTCACAGTCTGCTTTATAGACATTTAGAGTCATAGTCTGCTTTATAGACATTTAGAGTCACAGTCTGCTTTATAGACATTTAGAGTCACAGTCTGCTTTATAGACATTTAGAGTCATAGTCTGCTTTATAGACATTTAGAGTCACAGTCTGCTTTATAGACATTTAGAGTCACAGTCTGCTTTATAGACATTTAGAGTCATAGTCTGCTTTATAGACATTTAGAGTCACAGTCTGCTTTATAGACATTTAGAGTCATAGTCTGCTTTATAGACATTTAGAGTCATAGTCTGCTTTATAGACATTTAGAGTCATAGTCTGCTTTATAGACATTTAGAGTCACAGTCTGCTTTATAGACATTTAGAGTCACAGTCTGCTTTATAGACATTTAGAGTCACAGTCTGCTTTATAGACATTTAGGGTCACAGTCTGCTTTATAGACATTTAGAGTCATAGTCTGCTTTATAGACATTTAGAGTCATAGTCTGCTTTATAGACATTTAGAGTCATAGTCTGCTTTATAGACATTTAGAGTTACAGTCTGCTTTATAGACATTTAGAGTCATAGTCTGCTTTATAGACATTTAGAGTCATAGTCTGCTTTATAGACATTTAGAGTCATAGTCTGCTTTATAGACATTTAGAGGCATAGTCTGCTTTATAGACATTTAGAGTCACAGTCTGCTTTATAGACATTTAGAGTCATAGTCTGCTTTATAGACATTTAGAGTCACAGTCTGCTTTATAGACATTTAGAGTCATAGTCTGCTTTATAGACATTTAGAGTCATAGTCTGCTTTATAGACATTTAGAGGAGAAGCATTAAAAACTGAATGCAGAACAATTTCAACAGCATGAACATTTTCAAGACCTTGATGTACCTCCATTTTTAAGACCCCCACCCTTTTTAAGACCTATTTTTTTCAGATTTTTAGTCTTAAAAGGTTTCCAGTCTGTACTTGGCTGGTATCTTTGATAAGCTCTGTTGAAGCGTTGTAATCTCACAATGACAATGTTAACTATGTTTCAGAGGGTAACCGACAGGGTAATGACTGAAAGTTATAGTGTGAGACTGTGTTGAATTCTCAGAAAATTATTTATTACAGCCCTTCACTTATCACAGAAATTGTGTTACCACAGAACCCTGTTTTAAGACGTCACTTTTACGGATGTTTCTGTTCATAACCCCAGTAAACTTACCTGTATTTAAAAAACTCCCTGCTTTTTAAGACCTGATTTTCTCAGATTTATGTTGGTCTGAAAAAGGGGGTGAACAGTATAAGCCTGTGTGTGTGCAGATATCCAAGGCAACGTGCGAGCACTGAAGCACGCCCTAGGACACACCCTCGTGTACCGAGATGCATCGGTCGACCTTGACCGAGTCAAACGCACAGTTCCAGAGTTCAGACGGGTATGTACTATGTTATGCTTTGCATTATGTTCATCAGCTTTGTGCCTTTTTTTCTACCTCGTTTTACGTTTCTGAGACATCCACTTCGGTAGTAAAGGCTGTTTGCAGTTGTCATACAGTTTCTCTGTCAGGAGAGGCGTGTTTGGTGATGGTTGTGGTGGGGGTCTCTTCTGAGGATATGTACCATGTTATGATTTGAGTTGTTATATCAGCTTAAGTGTGCCTTTTTGTCTAGCTCCTTTTAGGTTTCTGAGACATAGGACCTTTTCAGTAGGAAGGGCTGTCAGTTTATACATTCAACAAGATTGTGACTGTATGTTCAAGTGGAAGAATTTCAGTGTGTGTGCGTGCGTGAATACGTGTGTGTGTGTATACTGTGTGCATGGGTGGATGCGTGTATGTGTGTTGTTGTACATCGAGATGAGCTATTATGAGAAGGGGCGTTCAATAAGTCTTCATTATTATTACTATTATTATTCCAGGCGCCTGTGCCGCCAGCCAAACCCCACAAGTCCAGGCAGGAGAGGATTGACGAGGTGCTGATGCTGCTGAGAAACCGTGAGACCATTGATGAGGAAACGCTCATCAACGTCCTCAAAGACCCTCAACTGTGCAGGAAGAAATTCCCTGACGCCAAACACCTGCTTTCCCAGGTAAGGATTAAAGCTGAAGAAACTACAAGAATCTGGTGGGACGAGAAAGAGTTTAGTCTGATATTGGTTGTTGATTTGTTTGGTTGTTTATTTCAATGATAACAGAATAGAATTGAAAACATTGAAGGCCAGTTTGTGGAATGTTTACTCAATAAAACAAACAGTTGTTGCTTTTTGTTTTGTATTTTAAAAAAACAATAGAGAGAGTCAAAACAACTGGAATGTTTACTCAATAAAACAAACAGTTGTTGCTTTTTGTTTTGTATTTTAAAAAAACAATAGAGAGAGTCAAAACAAATTTGTTTGTTTACAAACAAACAAAAACTAAACAAAAGTTAATTGAATGAACAAATGTCAACATCTACTAGCTACCTCTTCTTGCTTTTAAATACTTCATTTTGGACTGTCTATCTGTGTTTAAATTATTTCTTTTAATAGATGATAAAGTGTTTGTTAATATTGTTATGTCTCCCTTGCGTGAATGTTAATCGAGAGGAATGCTGACTGTGTTCAGATCCAGAGGCGCTACAACGCTGTACGGGTAAGCTCCATGAAAGAGGCGACTGATGCCAGGAAGATCATTGATCAGGCCTTTGAGGTCCTCAACAAACCCAAACAAACCTACACACCCAGCTGCTGATGTCCGCTTTACTTATTCTGTGAATAGTTAGGGAATGTACATACTAAAGGGAATGTACATACTGAATATCTGCTTCTCACAAAACAACCTTGTTCACTTCTGTCAAAATGTCAGAAATGGACATGCAGACGGTCCGATTTGTACAAAACAAACCTGCTTTTCTTATGTGATAACTGTCAGTAGAAAGGAATGTACGTACAGGCTGTCTGCTTTTCACTGAAAACAAACCTGCTAAACTTATGTGATAACTGTAAATCTAAGATTTGATGCATATACAAAATGTCTGCTATATGTATATTCAAAAAAACAAACCTGCTTATTTTATTTTATAACTATGAATAGATTTGATGCACATACAAAATATCTTCTATAATCACAAAACAAACCTGCTAAACTTATGTCATAACTGTGAATAGATTTGATGCACATACAAAATATCTTCCATAATCACAAAACAAACCTGCTAAACTTATGTCATAACTGTAAATAGATTTGAATGCACATACAAAACGTATGATTTTCACAAAGTAAAACTGCATAAAATCACTACAGTTTATAACACTCTTCAGCATTACACAGTCAAAGTAAAACTATAACCATTGCTGCTTGTGCAGCAGTCAAATGAGAAAGTGAAACCTGAAAAGCCTGGTGAATGATTTGCTCTTAGCTACATTGTTGTTGATTTCTGTTGGTTAATGCTGTTTCTTGATTGATGCTTTAATTTGACAAATTGTTGGTTCACTTTGTATTTTGTCAGCGTGAAACATGGAAGAATTTGAGAACAAAATGTTATCTTTTTCACAGGGAGTATTGAGTTAGTACATAGGCATGAAATATGGATACATGTTCTGAAGAAGTTTGACTGTTTCATTGGAATGGTCCATTCCACTTTCATTGTTTGAATTTGGTTGAAGTGTACAGTCTGTTACAACCATGCAACGACCGACCAAAAGTTTTGTTTATAGACAGATTGTCAAATGAAAAGATGAATTATATATAAAAAGAACACCTCAACAGGCGGTTCAATGAGAAGCTATGTGGT
The DNA here is from genome assembly GCF_037325665.1 of Littorina saxatilis. Lineage (NCBI taxonomy): Eukaryota > Metazoa > Mollusca > Gastropoda > Littorinimorpha > Littorinidae > Littorina > Littorina saxatilis. Next base: position 1,543,407 of record NC_090257.1, on the reverse strand, counting down.
CACCAGGATCGACAGCTTGGGCTGTATTTTCTGTAGTGCTTGTTTAACAGTAAAACAAAATTAAAACTTGACTAAATGTAAAAAGAAGACCATTACTGTCATCTTGTGATGTTTTTACATGTCTCTCGTGAGTTTCACATTCTGCTGTGTACAAACTTATTTGTATTTGTGAAGAATATCTTCGAATCCATTTGATTTGTGTAAAGTTTAGTCGGGTATGATGGAAAGATGTAATAATGTCTGATTGGCATGCTTAAACAAAATTGACGGAATGAGAATTCACCTTTCAAACTTGTGGTATCCTTTAGTTTTTTGTTGTTGTTATTTAGTTTTTGTTCTTTTGGGTGGTTGTTGTTGCTGCTGTGTGATAAATACTACTACATGTGTATTTTACTTGGCTGTGAGAAATGAGTAATGTCTCTTTAAGATGTTTTGATTTTCTGTTTGTCTATTAGTGCATCACAATTGTAAGATTTGCACATTTTTTTTAGGGCAAGTAATCAGTGACAAATGTGTTGGGAGAATGATAAGTCGCCGTTCAATAATTGTGTGTGAATCTAGCCGATATGTATTGGTCGGCATAAACATGAATATGTGTGTTGGTATATGCACAAATACCTGTGCTAGTGACTGTGCCTGTGTGTTTGTATTAAGTCACATGCTGGTTTGTGTGGGAATGCATGCATGTCTGAAATGTATATTTAAAATTGTTTTTAAAAAGTGAATGTGCATGTTTGTTTATTTAGGCCCAGTCGACCTTAGCTTTTTTTGCATGAGACTTGAGTGTGTGCAATGAAAAGTATATGTAATTACTTATGGCTGTATATTTGAATAATTGTTTTGTAAAGAGAAATCAACATGATCATACCAATACAGCTATGTTAAATTCAGTGACTGCATTTTCTTGCATTTTTTTTTTTACAGCAAAAACCACGGCAGAATTCAGTGATTTTCTTTCCTTATGGCTGTTTATTTGAATAATTGTTTTGTAAAGAGAAAACAACATGATCATACCAATACAGCTATGTTAAATTCATAGCAGTGACTGCATTTTCTTGCAGTTTGTTTTTTTACAGCAAAAACCACGGCAGAATTCAGTGATTTTCTTTCCTTGCAGAGGGCCAATGGTCAACCAATGGTGTTACCTCAAGAAATCATGTGCCGACATTGTGAGCAAGAAGAGAGAAGAAGATTTAAAAAACCACTTTACCTGTACCGTCTTCATAGAAAATAATAATAATAATAATAATATGGGAGATTAATAGAGCGCTTTACGTTCTCTAAGCGCTTTACAATGAAAAAAACCCATACATATACATACAAAGCAAAGCGAAAAAGCATGTGCAGCAGCCATCACCACACAAGTGAACAACGAAACACTACATCAATACAAGCTGCAAGCATACTAACACAGGCAAAACATTCAAACACCTGATCAAAAATGCACCATATTGAAATAAGAATTAATCAAAATACTGTGTGAAGAAGTGTGTTTTAAGGTTTGATTTGAAGGAACAAAAAGTTTGGCAGTGTCGGATAGAGTAAGGGAGAGAGTTCCACGCAACGGCTGCAGAGTGGGAGAAGGCTCTCTGGCCATGCTGTTTGCGACTAAAAGAAGATAGACGGAATATTCTAGTGTCTACAGAGGAGCGGAGGGATCGTGAGGGTGTATAGAGTGTGAACAGGTCAGACAGGTAGGATGGGGCTGAGCCAGATATTATTTTGTAGCAGATACAGCAGCACTTATATTGGATTCTCAGCTCTACAGGGAGCCAATGAAGTTTCTTAAGCAAGGGGGAACAGGACTGGGACCGAGGGGCTTTGCAGACAAGCCGGGCTGCAGAATTTTGAACGCGCTGCAAAGGATGGATGACAGACTGAGGACAGCCAATGAGAACAGAATTTCCGTAGTCTAATCGAGAAAAAATGTAGGAGAAAACAAGTCGCGTAAGGCAAAATTACTACATTTAGTCAAGCTGTGGAACTCACAGAATGAAACTGAACATAGTCCGCCGCTAGTGCAAAAGGCAGTGAAAGTGATGAGCCTGTTTGGCGCGGTAGCGATTGCGCTGTGCTTCATAGCACGCTTTACTGTACCTCTCTTCGTTTTAACTTTCTGAGCGTGTTTTTAATCCAAACATATCATATCTATATGTTTTTGGAATCAGGAACCGACAAGGAATAAGATGAAAGTGTTTTTCAATTGATTTCGAAAATTTAATTTTGATCATAATTTTTATATTTTTAATTTTCAGAGCTTGTTTTTAATCCAAATATAACATATTTATATGTTTTTGGAATCAGGAAATGATGAAGAATAAGATGAACGTAAATTTGGATCGTTTTATAAAAAAATATTTTTTTACAATTTTCAGATTTTTAATGACCAAAGTCATTAATTAATTTTTAAGCCACCAAGCTGAAATGCAATACCAAAGTCCGGCCTTCGTCGAAAATTGCTTGGCCAAAATTTCAATCAATTTTATTGAAAAATGAGGATGTGACAGTGCCGCCTCAACTTTTACAAAAAGCCGGATATGACGTCATCAAAGACATTTATCGAAAAAAAAGAAAAAAATGTCTGGGGATATCATTCCCAGGAACTCTCATGTCAAATTTCATAAAGATCGGTCCAGTAGTTTAGTCTGAATCGCTCTACACACACACACGCACAGACAGACACACACACACACACACACACACATACACCACGACCCTCGTCTCGATTCCCCCTCTATGTTAAAACATTTATTCAAAATTTGACAAAATGTAAAAAGGGTCTTGGTGGCATCTTCGGTAAGGTATGGGCGGATAGAACCTATTCTCTTAAGCTCGATGTAAGAGGACTGACAGACTTTCATAACATGGTGTTTAATGGAGGATGCCAAGATCACGGACGGAGTCTGAGAATTCAATAGTGCTGCTGCCTAAAGTGATAGAAGGAGGGAGAGAGAGAGAGAGGAGGAGAAGGAGGATTTGGTGAAACGAATGGCTTCTGTTTTGTCACAGTTAAGTTTAAGCTTGTTAGTAGACATCCAGAGTTCAACGTCAGCAATGCAAGACTGAAGGGAGGTGGTCATCTGGTCGTATTCTGAGGGAGTCGCTGAGTTCTGAAGCTGAGTGTCGTCAGCAAACATTTCGTGGGAAACGGAATGTCTGTCGACAGTCAGAGGGGAGGTGTGCATGATGAACAGCACGGGCCCAAGCACAGAGCCCTGGGGAACGCCAAAAAGGAGGGAGGTTTCCTGGGATGGGACGTCGTTTACAATTACAACATTTTTTCTGTCCGAGAGATAGGATCTGAACCAAGTTAGAACTGAATTTTGGATGCCGAAAGTGTGCTAAGGCGGGACAGTAGGATGTCATGATCAATTGTATCGAAAGCGGCCGAAAGGTCTAACAGGAGGAGCAGGGAAATGTTGTTATCGTCTAAGGAAGTCAAAATGTTGTTGAGGATACTATGGCCCATGCGGTAAGCTGACTGGTGCGGAGTGAGGAGGTTGTTGGCAGAGAGGTGGGAGGAGAGCTGGTCTAGGACTATCTTCTCTGGGATTTTAGAAAGGAAGGGAAAGTTGGAGATAGGCCTGTAGTTCTTAAGTACGTTGGAGCACCGTTATGTTATTCACAAGAAGCATGTTCCTAATCATAGTCGATTACATTTATGTTTTTTCTGAATGTTTTTAAGTCTTTAGAGTAAGTGACTCAGTGACTACAAATATAAAGTGTTTCTACAAACGTGTTGCATTTATGCATTTATATTCACTTTGTTCTTTTTCTTACAAACATTTATTTTGTGATTTATCTATTTATTTAGTCATTAATTTTTCTGCTTATTTGCAAGATATGTACAAGCAGATTGAATCTGCCTCCTTATGGTGTTTACACATCTGTAAATAGGAAACTCCGTTTTTCACATGAAGAATATTTAAGTCAAGAATTGCATGCTGCTGTCTTTAGGAATGCATGTTTTGATTTGTGTGTTAATTAGTTCCTACTATTGTTCGGCACATCTTAGAGGAGAGAGAGATAGTGGGAGTGTGTGTGAGAGGGTGAAAGGTACATATGTATAGCTGCAAAATAAATCCAACAGAGTTTTGTGTTCCTGCTTTTATCTTTACTTTCTTTTGTTCTGAGAAGGCAGAAGGGGTCATTTTAGGTAAATAAACATTCAAAATGACAAAGGAAAGCAACATTTATTATCCTGTAATATACAGCCTTCCGAAAATGACAATTCCAGCTTCTTGTTAAGTAAGCTATACAAAAAAACATAGAAAATGGCATGATTTTCATCTTTGTAGAGGCAGCATTAAGTACTCCAAGTTATTATATTGACAAAAATCAGCATTACATGATATTTGTAAGTAGTCTGTGATTTGCAATAACCATTCTTCTCTTGAGCATCACATTAGATTTCAAGCAAAACAAGTTATTGCCTTGACTGAAGAATTTAAAGGACAACAAAATTAACTACTAGATACCAGAGACAATGAAGATTGAATTGAGATGAAACTGAAAAAGAGATAAAAAAAAAGTACAAAGAAGCAATAATGACATACATTTATACACCAATATGTTCTATATGTCATTGGTTAGGATCTTAAAGAAGGTTGTTTCACCTCTTGAGATAATTCTAACTGAAGCAAGAATTCTTATCCAGCAGGTGTACACATTTTCCCTCAACTCTTTCAGTCTGCTGGCAAATCACTGCAGCTAAAATTCCCTTACAAAGCTAAAGTAATCCACAGGTTAGCCTGCTTCTTCCTCGCAGTCAGCCCACAATTCAGGTTGTGATGATATATATGGCCCATTACCTCCAATAATTACACTGATTGAATAAAAATACCTGAATCATTATAACGGCCAATCTAATTATCACAGTCACGCAGAACATATTCCCTTATCTTCAATGAAAATATCACAGATTTTGCTGGTTAGAACTAACTGTACATAAATAACAAGATACATGTTTACAGGTAAACAGCTAAAACAATGGCAATCTGAGTGAACGACCAAGTCCAATATACAACCACAATGAAAAAGTTGCACTAAAGCTGAATTTTTACACCCCCGGTATAGGGGTGTGTATAGGATTCGGTCGATGTGTTTGTTTGTTTGTTTGTGTGTTTGTGTTCGCATATAGATCTCAAGAATGAACGGACCGATCGTCACCAAACTTGGTGAACAGGGTCTATACATTCCTGAGACGGTCCTTACAAAAATTGGGACCAGTCAAACACACGGTTAGGGAGTTATTGGTGGATTAAGATTCTACAAGGATTTATAGAGGGACATATTAATGGTCAAAGGGAAATAACCTTCTCAGTTGGTGGCAGTGAGAATGGTAAGGACGGGGGTGTTTTTCCTACCTCGGAGGAATTTCTTGTTTTTACAGGTATCGTTTAATTATACGCACTAGAGGGAGAAACCTGACCAAGGCACTATTTCTACCATGTAGAATTTGTTTTGTTTTTATGTAACATTTGTAACTTGATGTACACTGAGGGAGATGTAGTTTGACGTTAATGGAAATCTACAGATCCTCTTGCTGTAGGATTGTTCCCTCTTCCTATACTGCCACGTCCATCATCACTGCAACAAAAAGAATGGAAATACAAGAAAAAGACAACAAATTCATCATTTAAGATAAGAATAACATCCCATCTCTCATTATCGATACAGTCAAACCTGTCAATAACGACCACCCTAGGGACCGACCCAAAGTGGTTGTTATCAACAGGTGGTCGCTATGGAAACGTGAATTATATAGGAGAAAAACTTGTGTGGGATCCTTAGGATAGTTGTGGGCAGGTGATCGCTTTCATGAGGTGGTCACAAGGGCAGGTTAGACAATCTATTATTTATTTCATTTTTATCACTTCATCAGCACATTTTTTTGAACCTGTACTAAGAAGTATTTCTAAGCACTTGCTTGTTGGTGGGTTTTTTTCCCTCCTGTGTGAGGAACTGATGATATAATCTGAACAAGAAACTACTTTTCTTCCTTATTGTTTGTCCACCAACAACAACAGCAACATAACAACATAACAACAACATAACAACAACATAACAACAACACAACAACAACAACAACAACACAACAACATAACAACATAACTACAACAACAAATTTAAGGACAGATGTATATTTTGTTCCCTCTCCGAACCTAACAGTGGTAAAAAAAGCATGAATCTGCTTCCAACAGTTTACCTTCTTCTTTTTCTTTCCTTTCTTGCCCTTCTTTTTCTTCAACGCTCCTGATCCCAGTTTGACAATGGAGTTGAACGTATCTGCTGTCATTCGATGTGTCGTTCTCACTTTGACGCCACCCATTTTTTCTGCAACATGAAATGAAAGACCTCTCTTTGGAAAATGGTTTGCAACTGAATGACATTCTGTGCATGGCAAGGGTGACGCAGTAGCCTCCCTTCACAGCAGCTCTGCACTGATAGAGTTGTCTGCCAGCCTTGACGGCTTTAGCATGGGCTTTTTATAATAGCTCGACATTTTGTGTACGTCAGTCGCTGGTCAGCCATGCACCTGTCAATTGTAGAAAACTGATGTGATGGGGTCTGGTGTCACGAACTGAAAACTCTGCCTGAACAATCCCTCTCAATGCGGTCAATGCGCATGCGCTAACATAGGGAGATTAATCAGGTCGTGAACAACCTAACCCTAACCCATGGTTTGTTCAGTCAAAGGGTCGCATTTTTTAAGTCCAAGATTGGCGCAAGCGCATTGACAGCATTGAGATGGATTGTTCAGCAGAGTTTTCAGTTCGTGACACCGGCTGCTGTTGTCTCCTGGTCGTGACACCGGCTGCTGTTGTCTCCTGGTCGTGACACCGGCTGCTGTTGTCTCCTGGTCGTGACACCGGCTGCTGTTGTCTCCTGGTCGTGACACCGGCTGCTGTTGTCTCCTGGTATGCCCTTGGGAACCTTTGTGTTCCCATAGCACTTTTTATTGGGCTATTAACTTAATTAGCTCTAAAATCTCAATCCTGTTTGACTGGCTTTGCCACCAAAGGTGATCCTGCTCATCTCCACACAATCCTGCCCCCCCCCCCCCCCCCCCCCATCTCTCTCTCATTTTCACACACACGGAAGACAGGCTTACCTTTCATCCTGTGAGACAGGCCATCCATGATCTCGCGACCTCCGACCTCGCCGATGAGGTTGTCTTCCAGATCCAGCTCCTCAAGACACTGACAGTGACTCAGCAACCTGCCACAGGGAACAAAACCACTGTCAGTGACTCAGCAACCTGCCACAGGGAACAAAACCATGGACAGTGACTCAGCAACCTGCCACAGGGAAGAAAACCACTGACAGTGACTCAGCAACCTGCCACAGGGAAGAAAACCACGGACAGTGACTCAGCAACCTGCCACAGGGAACAAAACCACTGACAGTGATTCAGCAACCTGCCACAGGGAACAAAACCACTGACAGTGACTCAGCAACCTGCCACAGGGAACAAAACCACTGACAGTGACTCAGCAACCTGCCACAGGGAACAAAACCACTGACAGTGACTCAGCAACCTGCCACAGGGAACAACACACACTTTTTATTTGGTGTTTAACGTCGTTTTCAACCACGAAGGTTATATCGCGACGGGGAAAGGGGGGGAGATGGGATAGAGCCACTTGTTAATTGTTTCTTGTTCACAAAAGCACTAATCAAAAAATTGCTCCAGGGGCTTGCAACGTAGTACAATATATGACCTTACTGGGAGAATGCAAGTTTCCAGTACAAAGGATTTAACATTTCTTACATACTGCTTGACTAAAATCTTTACAAACATTGACTATATTCTATACAAGAAACACTTTTAACAAGGGTAAAAGGAGAAACAGAATCCGTTAGTCGCCTCTTACGACATGGTGGGGAGCATCGGGTAAATTCTTCCCCCTAACTCGCAGGGGGTCACACACACATATAGACATGGCGGTACGATGATCTTGAAAAGAAAGAATGAAAGCAAACAAACAAACAAACAGGCATGCACAGAAACACAAACATGGAAAACATCAAAAACAACTGAAGAGGGAATACGCAGCAGTAACGCACAAAAAAAAAATATTTTCAACCTCTTTAAATTTATCTACAAAAATTAATTACAGCGAGTATAAAAACCAACATAATGCTCACATTTCTAAGGGAAAATATATACGTCTGTGTCTCAGTTTGTTATCTCATAAAAAGGTTGTCCCATGATGCTTAAGCATTTGCCACCAATGAACTGTCGATTGATCTACCGCTGCTCTCTCTTTCCTCCACTCCCCATACCCTCCCCTCTATATCAAACCCCTCCACCTCCTACCTAATCCACTCCCCATACCCTCCCCTCTATATCAAACCCCTCCACCTCCTACCTAATCCACTCCCCATACCCTCCCCTCTATATCAAACCCCTCCACCTCCTACCTAATCCACTCCCCATACCCTCCCCTCTATATCAAACCCCTCCACCTCCTACCTAATCCACTCCCCATACCCTCCCCTCTATATCAAACCCCTCCACCTCCTACCTAATCCACTCCCCTTACCCTCCCCTCTATATCAAACCCCTCCACCTCCTACCTAATCCACTCCCCATACCCTCCCCTCTATATCAAACCCCTCCACCTCCTACCTAATCCACTCCCCATACCCTCCCCTCTATATCAAACCCCTCCACCTCCTACCTAATCCACTCCCCATACCCTCCCCTCTATATCAAACCCCTCCACATCCTACCTAATCCACTCCCCATACCCTCCCCTCTATATCAAACCCCTCCACCTCCTACCTAATCCACTCCCCATACCCTCCCCTCTATATCAAACCCCTCCACCTCCTACCTAATCCATACACCCAAAGCCTAAATGTAAGCATACCGGTACATGGCTAACTGACAAAATAAACTCTGACACATATACTTCTTACAGAGCCTCATGCATATAATGGGTGTGAAACTGACAAAATAAAGCTCTGACACGTACTTCTTAACTCATTGTCTCCCATGCAGGTACGGATATATCCGTACCCACTCATATGGCTCTATCTGACCAGGGACGGATATATTCACTCAGACGGTTAGCTTCAGTCGCTTCCTGTAACGTCCATCTAACGCCTGCATTCCAGCATGTTGATACACAGTTACTACACAGTTACTACAATTCTGAGTGACCTGCTGCAGCACAGCTGGTCTCTGCTAAAAAAAACTTGGTCAACATAGGTGGGGTAGAAAGTGTTAATCAAAGAGCCTCATGCATATAATGGGTACAGAACTGACAAAATAAAGCTCTGACACATACATCTTAAAGAGCCTCATGCATATAATGGGTACAGAACTGACAAAATAAAGCTCTGACACGTACTTCTTAAAGAGCCTCATGCATATAATGGGTACAGAACTGACAAAATAAAGCTCTGACACGTACTTCTTAAAGAGCCTCATGCATATAATGGGTACAAAACTGCCTCCGTCTCCCAAGCTATCGATGCCATTGTCGGCCAGATGAAGCTTGTGAATCCACGGGCCTGCGGCAGGCGGGGGTGGAGGCCCTTTCTTTTTCTTGCCCTTCTTTCCTGAAATTTCACATACACTGTGTTAGGCAAAAGACATGGAAGCACACATGTAGGTGCAAATGATTTCATTGCTGCTAGGAGGAAACTAAATCTTTAAACTTTTACCAGATTGTTGAGCAACACAGGGGCGGGGATGTAGCTCAGTCGGTAGCGCGCTGGATTTGTATCCAGTTGGCCGCTGTCAGCGTGAGTTCGTCCCCACGTTCGGCGAGATATTTATTTCTCAGAGTCAACTTTGTGTGCAGACTCTCCTCGGTGTCCGAACACCCCCGCAGTGTGTAGACGCAAGCACAAGACCAAGTGCGCACGAAAAAGATCCTGTAATCCATGTCAGAGTTCGGTGGGTTATAGAAACACGAAAATACCCAGCATGCTTCCCCCGAAAGCGGCGTATGGCTGCCTAAATGGCGGGGTAAAAACGGTCATACACGTAAAATTCCACTCGTGCAAAGAACACTTAGTGTACATGGGAGTTTCAGCCCACGAACGCAGAAGAAGAAGAAGACCAACACAAACAAACAAACAAACAAGTAGAGAGCTCTATTATTCAATCCTTTTTGACTCACATGCGAAGCAAAAGTGAGTCTATGTACTCACCCGAGTCGTCCGTCCGTCCGTCCGTCCGTCCGGACGTCCGGACGTCCGGACGTCCGTCCGTCCGTCCGTCCGGAAAACTTTAACGTTGGATATTTCTTGGACACTATTCAGTCTATCAATACCAAATTTGGCAAGATGGTGTATGATGACAAGGCCCCAAAAAACATACATAGCATCTTGACCTTGCTTCAAGGTCAAGGTCGCAGGGGCCATAAATGTTGTCTAAAAAACAGCTATTTTTCACATTTTTCACATTTTCTCTGAAGTTTTTGAGATTGAATACCTCACCTACATATGATATATAGGGCAAAGTAAGCCCCATCTTTTGATACCAGTTTGGTTTACCTTGCTTCAAGGTCAAGGTCACAGGAGCTCTTCAAAGTTGGATTGTATACATATTTTGAAGTGACCTTGACCCTGAACTATGGAAGATAACTGTTTCAAACTTAAAAATTATGTGGGGCACATGTTATGCTTTCATCATGAGACACATTTGGTCACATATGATCAAGGTCAAGGTCACTTTGACCCTTATGAAATGTGACCAAAATAAGGTAGTGAACCACTAAAAGTGACCATATCTCATGGTAGAAAGAGCCAATAAGCACCATTGTACTTCCTATGTCTTGAATTAACAGCTTTGTGTTGCATGACCTTGGATGACCTTGACATGTATTTTGGTAGGAAAAATGTGTAAAGCAGTTCTTATGATGTCATTGCTAGGTTTAGTTACCCTAAAGGTCGAGGTCAAGCATGTGAGTCGTATGGGCTTTGCCCTTCTTGTTTTGTTTAACCAGTACCAGAGACTATAGAGTATAGTCTCTGCCAGTACTCACAGATTTAAGTGTTGTTGTTGTTGTTGTTGTTTTCTTACTGCAGTCTGCTAGTTAACATAAACACAAATGATGCAATTCAAACTTTACAAAAAAGCATGCATGAAGATTTCTACTTTCCAAGTTTGTCAATAATAATGTCATCTTCTACTTAAAGTATATATGAGGTATCCTGCTATGACCGACAGATAGGACAGAAAGAAGCTCCTAAATATCAATCTATATAGCTATTCTGATGGACACGTGGGGGAATTCGGGGGCTGTGATTGGATGGTCTCTTCCAATCATCAAAGCATAATGCTACGGAAGTCGGCCATTTTTGCCAATATCCAAAAGCATATTGGCAATAACAAAGATCTATGCATCATGTTCCGGTTTACCCATGTGTACCACACGATGTTTCAATCGACAACAGCTAGCGTACACTGACAACTTGAAATTCTTCTCGAGAATGTTTTTCAGCTTTACAAATGTCGATAGCATACCCTTTTCTGCTAACTTCCCGATGAAACAGGACTAAACCAATTATTTTCTGTCCCTAAACACCACAAAATGCCCAAAGTCAAAAGATGTATTTCAAACAGGGGAGTAAAACGGAACAGCCGTTTTTGTGTGCCTGTGTGAGCTCACAGTTGCCGACTGACACAAACTTTTGCATTCAGCTTTTCTTATCTCGTAACTCCACACTAAATACCCCACTTCCCCTCTGAAGTATTGATGTACAACCCATGGCACTAACATTCATATAGTCGTTTATAACTGAGGTTGAAAAATTCGCTTCATGACGAGACAAGTATAAATGCCATTCACCCAAACTGAAAACTTCGCTGCCGTCTGCTCGCGTTGTACGGATTAGCTGTTCTCTTCTCCTCCCCTTGTTGCATCCTAGTTCTTCAGTTGTTTCTAGTTTTCCGTTGATGTTGTGTTTTGGTCTTTTTCATAAGTAGTCTTGTTCAAAATTAAAAAATCTCAAACTTCTTTTTGTTGTATACGAATGAACTATGAACTAATAAAAAGCTGTTTAACAGCTGTGTTGTCAAATCGAGTTTTTTTCCCAAGTCAGTGTGGCGCCTGCGCAAAACTAATGTGCATAAGAAACGGCGTCTGCTATCAAAACCTGAGATCAACGCATCGACGCAAAAACTGTCATTTTGTAAGTTTGGAACAACAAATCAAGGTCAGAACAGCTATATAATCGCTATTGTATTTTCAGCGTAGACTCGAACAAGTATAATGCGTCTCGTCTTCGACTCGTCGGCATTATAATTGTCTCGTCAAAATATCGGACCCTATTGCTACGCTGAAAACACAATAGCTGTTAATATATGAAAAGAAAAACTCACTTTAGATTATCACAGAAAGTAATGAATACTGACATGATATTGTGTAACATTAAAAGTATCATCAGTCTAATATTCCTATACCCTTTTTCTTCTTCTTTTTCTTCTTGCCGCTTTCAGGTCTTGATTTGTCTCCCCCTTCATCGCCGCTGACGTCGGTGCCCGTGCCACTAGTGTAACGATTCCCTTTCTCTGGAAAAACATGCAACATGCAATAATCATGCAGAAGAGATAACACTCACCTTCAAAATAACACAGAAACAAAAATGGGAAAAACTGAAGAGGGAAAGGAAAAGAGAAAAGCGCAAAGAACCGCAAAGATGCAGAAAAAAAACCCCAGCATGAAGAAAATACATGCAAGCCCAAAGCCCAGATAGGTCATCAAACCATATTCACACTTCAACATAGTTTATGGCATTGCTTGTGCTGTTACAAACAAAAACTTCAATACAAGTCAACACAGTGTCAACCACAACGTCTGACATAAAATGTAAAAAGAAACAAAACATGATGCATGCTTTCCTTACTGACGGCATTGGGTGTCGTTTGCAGTCTTCCTGGGTAATGGTTTATCGCAACAATGAAATTAAATCATATATTTTTGTGTGAATTTACCTGCCTGCATTGCATTGCAGCTGTATCTTAAAATGTGAAATGTCAAATTTGTTTAACTAATTTGAGATTTGTCTATCTTATTTGTTTTGTTGTTCAGTTTGCCAAGACAAAACTGAGTTTTGTTGTTCAGTTTGCCAAGACAAAACTGAGTTTTGTTGTTCAGTTTGCCAAGACAAAACTGAGTTTTGTTGTTCAGTTTGCCAAGACAAAACTGAGTTTTGTTGTTCAGTTTGCCAAGACAAAACTGAGTTTTGTTGTTCAGTTTGCCAAGACAAAACTGAGTTTTGTTGTTCAGTTTGCCAAGACAAAACTGAGTTTTGTTGTTCAGTTTGCCAAGACAAAACTGAGTTTTGTTGTTCAGTTTGCCAAGACAAAACTGAGTTTTGTTGTTCAGTTTGCCAAGACAAAACTGAGTTTCCTATGATGAATAACTGCCAGTGTAAAATCGATGGAACTGTTCTCAATTACTTATTAAAAGGATAGTAATTCTCAAAATGTTGTTTTTTAGAAGAAAAATATTCAGGACTGCATCTTTTCATGTTCAAAATCAGAAATTCCAAAAACAACCCACAAGCACAAACAAAATACTGTCACATCCTTTACTGCCACCTTACAACATCCTTTACTGTCACATCCTTTACTGCCACCTTACAACATCCTTTACTGTCACATCCTTTACTGCCACCTTACAACATCCTTTAATGTCACACGCTTTCCTTCTTTGCCACTACTAAAGCAAACGTGTGCAAGATTGTATGTTACACGCTTTAGGAGCGTGGCAAGAACGGATTCAAACTCAAAATCGTCCCTCCAAAAGCCAAAAAATGCACACACGACTTTTATTTCTCCTGCTGTTATCGTTTCTTCTCTTTACAAATTCTTCAACGCTCAGAATACTGAAAACGGCATCCCAGACGACAGTACTGTTTCCATAGGCGAATTTAGCTGCCCTTGGAAAATGGCTTGCTCAGAAGGCCTGTTAGTCTGAAACTATAAGGACAGAGTTCTGAACAGAGATGACAAAGATTCCGGAATGAACAAACATTTCGCGGATGCAGACACAGAAAGACGTCATGAAGAATGCAATGCTTCAAAAGATACAGACTGTGACGATGACTGTGACGTCATTCACATATACCGAGACGTCATTCACAGCTGTTCGGTCACTTCCGTCAAAAAGTAGATCTCTCCACAATGGCTGCTCCTGTGTTCAGGTTTGTTAAGCTTGAGTACACAAAACGTGTTTGTTCTCTCCTCTGTTGAAGCTGTGAGACATAAATGCTATTCCGACTTGGTCGTGTGACAGAGTTTTCTTCCACACTCGATTAGCTGATGTCTAACTCAGCCTGACGGCTTCGTTAGACAATCAACGTAATCTCGTGTGGAAGAAAACGTCTGTCACACGACCAAGTCGGAATAGCAGGTACTGTCACATCCTTTACTGCCACCTTACAACATCCTTTACTGTCACATCCTTTACTGCCACCTTACAACATCCTTTACTGTCACATCCTTTACTGCCACCTTACAACAATCCAAACTGCTATTGAAGTAAAGTTTTGATGTCTCATATTCTCTTCATCATTAGTCTTTTGTTTCTTCGATTTTAAAGACCTGTAGTTCTACAATCTTATGAATATTCTGTATTGTAACTTATGAGACGTATCATTCACACATTTTCCTTGATTTTTTAGCCTTGAAGAAGATCAGAAACATCATTTCTTAAAGTCATCCATTCTCCATCAGATACAGTCACACTCTGCACCGGCTTGTAAAACTTTTTCCAACACAATCATCAACATCAAATATTGCTACCAAGCGACGGGCGAAGTAGTGCAGTGGTAAGACGTTGGCCTCCTAATCGGGAGGTCGTGAGTTCGAATCCCGGTCGCTGCCACCTAGTGGGTTAAGAGTGGAGATTTTTCTGATCTCCCAGGTCAACTTATGTGCAGACCTGCTATAGTGACTTAACTCCCTTCATGTGTACACGCAAGCAGACCAAGTGCGCACGGAAAAGATCCTGTAATCCATGTCGGAGTTCGGTGGGTTATGGAAACACGAAAATACCCAGCATGCCTACTCAACGAAAGCGGAGTGAGCTGACTATGCTCTCAGAGTATAGTGTGGGGAACCCAAATGGGCAAACGAGCTCACACGTCACCAGAAAATTCTGGAACGCTGAAGAAGAAGAAGAAGAAGAAGCTACCAAGCATCATAATTAGATTCTCACAAAGTTTACAGACACAAATCTAAGAACACATTATGTCCGTACAGTGGAACCCCCCTGTTAAGACCTCCAAAAATCTGAGAAAACCAGATCTTAAAAAGGAGGTAGTCTTAAAATGGGGGTAAATTTACAGAGGTTATGAACAGAAAGTCTGAGAAAACAGCGTCTTAAAAGGGAGGTAGTCTTAAATTGGGGGGTCTTAAAAGGGGGGTTCCACTGTACCCTGACTTAGCCCTGTCAGGGGTTAATCTTCAAGCCGAAGTGAATCTCAATGTTTGCTCTTTTTGTAGTATGTGAAGTGATAGTGGAACCACCCTTTTAAGACCCTGTGGGTGAAGTCTCCCTATCTTTGCTGTGAGTGAAGTCTCCCTATCTTTGCTGTGAGTGAAGTCTCCCTATCTTTGCTGTGAGTGAAGTCTCCCTTTCTTTGCTGTGAGTGAAGTCTCCCTATCTTTGCTGTGAGTGAAGTCTCCCTATCTTTGCTGTGAGTGAAGTCTCCCTATCTTTGCTGTGAGTGAAGTCTCCCTATCTTTGCTGTGAGTGAAGTCTCCCTATCTTTGCTGTGAGTGAAGTCTCCCTATCTTTGCTGTGAGTGAAGTCTCCCTATCTTTGCTGTGAGTGAAGTCTCCCTATCTTTGCTGTGAGTGAAGTCTCCCTATCTTTGCTGTGAGTGAAGTCTCCCTATCTTTGCTGTGAGTGAAGTCTCCCTATCTTTGCTGTGAGTGAAGTCTCCCTATCTTTGCTGTGAGTGAAGTCTCCCTATCTTTGCTGTGAGTGAAGTCTCCCTATCTTTGCTGTGAGTGAAGTCTCCCTGTCTTTGCTGTGAGTGAAGTCTCCCTGTCTTTGCTGTGAGTGAAGTCTCCCTATCTTTGCTGTGGGTGAAGTCTCCCTATCTTTGCTCAGACTTTCTCTTCACAACCTCTGTAAACTTACCTCCATTTTAAGACTCCCTCACTTTTAAGACATGATTTTCTCAGATTTGTTGCGGTTTCACTGTATGCCCCGATATTCTCAGTGGTCCTTCCAACACAACCCACCTTCCTGGGCCTTGAGAGCCTTTTCCTCAGCCTTGAGTCTGACATCCTCTGCTCGCTGGAACGCTTCGTACTCCGCTTGGTCCACGAGCAGCTTGATCAGCTCCATCGCCCCTTCACTCTCCAGGTTGTTGCCATCCAGAAACACCTCTCTGCAAATTGTGTTCAAGGTGTGATACTATTTATTTGCATGTGTGATACAGGGACAATGTGATATCTGTAGGCCTAGGCCTATACTAGTGATTACTGTGTGTGATACATGAAATGTGATATGAATGCTGTTTTTATATGTTATACTCTTACTTTCTGCCTATGTCTTAATCCCAAGCGCAAGACAAATTCTTCTATGTGAAAATTGAAGCCAATAAAATTTGAGTTGAGTTGAGTTGAGTTGAGTTGAGTTGAGTTGAGTTGAGTTGAGTTGAGTCTAAATTGAGCCATATGTTGACTTTGCAAAGTGTTTTTACCAATAACTCAGTGCTAAAGCTTTGAGCAGCCAGCTTTGCAAAGTGTTTTTACCAATAACTCAGTGCTAAAGCTTTGAGCAGCCAGCTTTGCAAAGTGTTTTTACCAATAACTCAGTGCTAAAGCTTTGAGCAGCCAGCTTTGCAAAGTGTTTTTACCAATAACTCAGTGCTAAAGCTTTGAGCAGCCAGCTTTGCAAAGTGTTTTTACCAATAACTCAGTGCTAAAGCTTTGAGCAGCCAGCTTTGCAAAGTGTTTTTACCAATAACTCAGTGCTAAAGCTTTGTGCAGCCAGCTTCACGTAGTTCGACTTTGCCCTGTTAAAGACAGGCTTCACTCTTGATTCAAACATTATTGTATCGTAGACCCCCCCCCTCCCATCCACTTGTATTTGGAGGTGTGGAGGGAAGGAAAGGGTGGTGTCCTGTGGTGTTCTGTACAGTGGAACCCCCCTTAAGACCTTGCATTCACTCATTTCCTGCGTATTAACTCACTGTCTCCCAGGTACGGATATATCCCACTCATATGGCTCTATTTGACTTAGTACGGATATATCCGTACACACAGTCACTTCAGTTGCCTCCTGTAATGTCGATCTAATGCCTGCATTCCAGCGTGTTGATACACAGTTACTACACAGTTACTACAATTCTGAGTGACCTGCTGCAGCACAGCTGGTCTCGGCACAAAAAAACTTGGTCAACATAGGTGGGGTAGAAAGTGTTAACTTGGTCAATTTAGCACCATTGTAAGACCTCATTTTCACAGATTTGTTTCAAGTCTTCAAAGAAAGGTACCACTGCATTTATATTCAAATTGATCACAAAACAGCATATATGGTCATGGCTCAGAAAAGGTGTCCAATTTGTGGGACACTTGAGTCACAAATACAAACTCTTGGATTACTTTCCATTTTGGGGTCCAGCAAAACTGTTTATGTGTTTAGTTGTGTCTGGGCAGTAACAATGTATTTTCATCAATTACTGCGGAATGAATTGCATTTTAAATTTTAACTGGAGTGTGTTACATAACACCGTGTCACACATTGTTTTCTAATATACAGTTAACAGTAAACCTATTACACAATAAAAGTTAACTGCATTAGTTAGTATCTACCTTGATCTTCATTTGTGAAAAGTGGCATTCCCCGACAGCAATAATCTGCATATCTAGGTACCCTAGGAATGTGTGTATGTTACATGAACACCAATAAACAAAACAACGATCAAACAAGTACTCAAAGAACTGAAAAGATTACTGTTTCAGCAGTCAATCAATTCTTAGTTCCACACACTTCATACGGACAGTCTGCAAAAAAAATCAAATCAGAACAAGATGTGAAAATGTATTCAAACAAAAATCAACTTTCTGTGTCTCACAACACAGACATTCAAAACTGCTAAATTCCTATTTATTTTACACACACAACCTTAGAAATACATGTAATGGGAAGAGAAACAAGTACATAATAGTAAAGAGTTGAAATGCATCAATGATACCGGACCCGTTATTCCCATTATCAGTTATCTGTCAAGTCATTCCTAAAAGTTTCCAATGAGTGTGTTACATTTCACCAAAAAAATCAAACTTTAGGACACTGTCAAGATATTCACATGAAAAATGCATGCAAAAGAATGAAAAATGAAAGAGCAAAACCATAACAACCTAACAATGATGTCTTATGACTTCTACCATGCTCCAATTCACAATACAGAGAAGATTTTCTCACTTTTAACACTGAGTGTGTTACATTTCACCAAAAAAGTCTTACTTCACATTATTTTGTAAGGTATAAAGCATATATCCATCCACTTGGTAATGAAAACAATACACTGTGCAAAAAAACTTGATAAACCCAACAAAAAAATCTTAGGTTGAAGGCGGATTTTGAAGTTATCAAGGAAAATGCTGTTTATTCGCCAATGAGTGTGTTACAAAACACTGTCATAACATGAACAAAACGTTGTTCATATTCAGTGCATTCAGTTAATTGTGAAATTAATTATAAGAATGACACCATGGTTGCTACACAACTATTGAAACTATTGTTGACACATTCCGACAGCAATAATCTGCATATCTCGGTACCCTAGGCAAGTGTGTGTGTGTTACATGAACACCAATAAACAAAACAACGATCAAACAAGTACTCAAAGAACTGAAAATTACCAATCCTTCAAAGTAAATTGTAGCAAGAAGGGCAAAGCCCATACGACTCACATGCTTGACCTTGACCTTTACATGACCTTGACCTTCATGGTCAAGGTCAAATAACTAAACCTAGCAATGACATCATACACTAAGAACTGCTTTACACATTTTTCCTACCAAAATACATGTGACCTTGACTCAAGGTCAAGGTCATCCAAGGTCATGCAACACAAAGCTGTTAATTCAAGACATAGGAAGTACAATGGTGCTTATTGGCTCTTTCTACCATGAGATATGGTCACTTTTAGTGGTTCACTGCCTTATTTTGGTCACATTTCATAAGGGTCAAAGTGACCTTGACCTTGATCATATGTGACCAAATGTGTCTCATGAGGAAAGCATAACATGTGCTTTTAAGTTTGAAACAGTTATCTTCCATAGTTCAGGGTCAAGGTCACTTCAAAATATGTATACAATCCAACTTTGAAGAGCTCCTGTGACCTTGACCTTGAAGCAAGGTAAACCAAACTGGTATCAAAAGATGGGGTTTACTTTGCCCTATATATCATATATAGGTGAGGTATTCAATCTCAAAAACTTCAGAGAAAATGGGAAAAATGTGAAAAATAGCTGTTTTTTAGACAACATTTATGGCCCCTGCGACCTTGACCTTGACGCAAGGTCAAGATGCTATGTATGTTTTTTGGGGCCTTGTCATCATACACCATCTTGCCAAATTTGGTACTGATAGACTGAATAGTGTCCAAGAAATATCCAACGTTAAAGTTTTCCGGACGGACGGACGACTCGGGTGAGTACATACTCACTTTTGCTTCGCATGTGAGTCAAAAAAACACTCTAATTCAAAACAATAAACGCAGACATCCTTTTCTGTTTACTTGATTCATTCCTTACTTTGTTCCAGCAAGATTTAAATAATTTTCAAGATAACTGTACAAACTATTGGAGTGTGTTACCTCTCACGATGTGCGAGTGGTGTGAGTAACACACTCAACACTGTTCCTAAAAAAACCCACTCTAATTCAAAACAATAAACGCAGACATCATTTTCTGTTTACTTGATTCATTCCTTACTTTGTTCCAGCAAGATTTAATTAATTTTCAAGATAACTCTACAAACGATTGGAGTGTGTTACCTCTCACGATGTGCGAGTGGTGTGAGTAACACACACAACACTGTTCCAAAAAAAACCCCTCTAATTCAAAACAATAAACGCAGACATCATTTTCTGTTTACTTGATTCATTCCTTACTTTGTTCCAGCAAGATTTAAATAATTTTCAAGATAACTCTACAAACGATTGGAGTGTGTTACCTCTCACGATGTGCGAGTGGTGTGAGTAACACACTCAACACTGTTCCAAAAAAAAACCCTCTAATTCAAAACAATAAACGCAGACATCATTTTCTGTTTACTTGATTCATTCCTTACTTTGTTCCAGCAAGATTTAAATAATTTTCAAGATAACTGTACAAACTATTGGAGTGTGTTACCTCTCACGAAGTGCGAGTGGTGTGAGTAACACACTCAACACTGTTCCTAAAAAAACCCCTCTAATTCAAACAATAAACGCAGACATCATTTTCTGTTTACTTGATTCATTCCTTACTTTGTTCCAGCAAGATTTAAATAATTTTCAAGATAACTCTACAAACGATTGGAGTGTGTTACCTCTCACGATGTGCGAGTGGTGTGAGTAACACACTCAACACTGTTCCTAAAAAAACCCACTCTAATTCAAAACAATAAACGCAGACATCATTTTCTGTTTACTTGATTCATTCCTTACTTTGTTCCAGCAAGATTTAAATAATTTTCAAGATAACTCTACAAACGATTGGAGTGTGTTACCTCTCACGATGTGCGAGTGGTGTGAGTAACGCACTCAATGTAAAAAAACATATATTTCTTTTTCCTGTAATTTATTTCATTAAATTGGCATGAAAACAAAGCACAAGGTGAACTGTATGGAAAGACTATAGAAAAGGCCAGAAAAAACACATGCAATGACATGAACGCTGAATAACTTGGGAAATTGGTTGAATCGTCTCAAACATATGTCTTTAAAAATCAAAATAAAGAAAAATCTTTGTCCTAAAAAATGCAAATTTTATCAAAACAAATCACAATAACACTTCTAACTTTCAGATGAAAAAAAAAGGAAGTAAGTTGTTATTTAGTGAAAATAACAGTGTTTCAAACTGCAGGTGAGTACGTTACATACAACGAAAAACCAGTGGTTTTTATCTTGGCCGTTTACGTCCATCTCCTCCATGCCACACTGAGTTCTGAGTTCGAGACAGTCAATGCAACTTTGTAGCAGACGATAGAACAGTTGTTTCCATCGTTGGAAGTCAGGAACATGTCGATAAACAACTTTGATTTACGTTGTTACTTTTCGCGGTAACACGAAAGTACACAACAACGAACTTAAGACTTATTTTCATTGCTTTGTCTTCTGTGTTTGTGCATATTTTTTGTTTTAAGTAGTAGATTGTTCTTTCTTGTCCAAGTTTATCGCTTAGTTCAACGTCTGTCATCATTATTAAAAGCGCGGCAAAAGCTAAAACTGCCTACGTGACTCCAAACACGAAAAGTAACATACTCACCGTTGGATCTAAACTTGATCTCAGCCGACTGTTGGGGTGAGGTACAGGTTATCGTGCAGTATGTAAACAATAACTAACACCTTCTCTTTCCCTCTCCATCAAGTTCTTATCCAAGCAGTGTGTGTAGTACGCACAAATACGACGTTTCAATACCAAGTAAAAAAGTGTCCCAACTTCCGGCCCAAAAATCGACGTAAATTCACTCTACTATTGCGCCTTGCTCGAAAACAAAGTCATCAAACCTTTCGGTTTCTACCAGAATAGTAACTGTATTCATATCTGCACCCCGTGTCAGTACTTTCAAAGGTAGAATAAACCACAACTGAGCGTGTGGGGCGTTTAAATGGGGTAAGGGTGGAGTTCGACGCCATTTCTGAGCCGTGACCATATACCCAAGACAAACACGTTAAAATCTGTAAAAAAAATAATAAGTGCTCAAATAGTCTTCCATAAATCTGCTGCCTCTGTAACCCTTTTTACCCTGCTTCCTATTCATTTACAAGATGTTTACAGCCTTACAAATTCTACCATTTCCCCTGGAAAGGAACGGCAACAGCAACGGCAACTCATTTCACATAATCCCAGAACAAATTTCTCCTTGGTGCACCACATTTTGCGTAATCCGACATGAATTTGCACCCAAAAAAACCACAAAGCACAAAATGGTGCCAGAGATCCAGACTGGAACCCAGTTTTGAAGAAACAATGTCAGACTTGCGATATCATCATTAGGTTAAAGCGTGTCATTTCAATGCGTCATTGCCGGCCAACCAATCAGAGTCTCCTGTGTGGGACACACCCTTCTACAGCTACAAGCAAAACCTGCACAGTAAAATTCACTGCATACAGCTGCGCACAGCAGTTTTTGACACAGCAGCATATATTAAGAAGAGACTTTACCATTTGTACCAGGGTCAAGACCCCTGACCCCTGTGTCTTTAGACTTACTCCCCCTCCCCCCACAAAAACAACAACCAAACAACAACAACATGACATGGAGAAAATGGTTGTCACCTGACGGCGGTGGTGGACACAACGCGGCCCACGTGCTGACCGCTGGCCACGCCCAGGTCACAGTAACACAGGCTGAGGGACAGCAGCGTCACGTTGTCCGTCAGGCCGGCACTCAGGTGCTTGGCGCCCTCGTCACCAAACCTGCACAGTCACACAGAAAGAAAAGCTCAACATGTTAACAATAATACAGTGGAACCCCCTCTCTTTAGACCTCCACAAATCTGAGAAAATCAGTTCTTAAAACGGAGTGAGTCTTAAAATAGGGGTAAATCTACAGAGGTCATGAACAGAAAATCTGAAAAAACAAGGTCTTAAGAGGATTTCCACTATATCTCAGAATGGGGAGAAATCTACATGACTTGTGAATACAGTGTTTGTGATCGACAAGAAGAAGTCATATGGACTGGGTGGCCGAGTGGTAACGACTGGGTGGCCGAGTGGTAACGACTGGGTGGCCGAGTGGTAACGACTGGGTGGCCGAGTGGTAACGACTGGGTGGCCGAGTGGTAACGACTGGGTGGCCGAGTGGTAACGACTGGGTGGCCGAGTGGTAACGACTGGGTGGCCGAGTGGTAACGACTGGGTGGCCGAGTGGTAACGACTGGGTGGCCGAGTGGTAACGACTGGGTGGCCGAGTGGTAACGACTGGGTGGCCGAGTGGTAACGACTGGGTGGCCGAGTGGTAACGACTGGGTGGCCGAGTGGTAACGACTGGGTGGCCGAGTGGTAACGACTGGGTGGCCGAGTGGTAACGACTGGGTGGCCGAGTGGTAACGCACTGGGTGGCCGAGTGGTAACGACTGGGTGGCCGAGTGGTAACGACTGGGTGGCCGAGTGGTAACGCACTGGGTGGCCGAGTGGTAACGACTGGGTGGCCGAGTGGTAACGACTGGGTGGCCGAGTGGTAACGCACTTGCGCTCGGAAGCGAGAGGTTGCAAGTTCGACCCTGGGTCAGGGCGTCAGCAATTTTCTTCCCCCTTTCCTAACCTAGGTGGTGGGTTCAAGTGCTAGTCTTTCGGATGAGACGAAAAACTGAGGTCCCTTCGTGTACACTACATTGGGGTATGCACGTTAAAGATCCCACGATTGACAAAAGGGTCTTTCCTGGCAAAATTGTATAGGCATAGATAAAAAAATGTCCACCAAAATACCCGTGTGACTTGGAATAATAGGCCGTGAAAAGTATGATATGCGCCGAAATGGCTGCGATCTGCTGGTCGATGTGAATGCGTGATGTATTGTGTAAAAAATTCCATCTCACACGGCATAAATAGA
Organism: Littorina saxatilis; assembly: GCF_037325665.1. Taxonomy (NCBI): domain Eukaryota; kingdom Metazoa; phylum Mollusca; class Gastropoda; order Littorinimorpha; family Littorinidae; genus Littorina; species Littorina saxatilis. The sequence goes on along the minus strand of NC_090257.1, from coordinate 1,519,651 downwards.
TCCCTGCGCCTTGAGTCCGAGTCTGGAGATACGCGCGCGATATAAGACTTCATATAATAATAATAAGAAGAAGAAGAAGAAGAAGAAGAAGAAGAAGAAGAAGAAGAAGAAGAAGAAGAAGAAGAAGAAGAAGAAGAAGAAGAAGAAGAATACAGTATTTAGTCTAAGAGAGCAGGGTTTAAAAAAAAGAAGAGTCTTAATTCGGGTGTCTTGAAATGTTACTACAGGAATACTCTTGAGTTCTAGGATAGCTTTTGAAGAAAGAAAAAACCCACTAAAAATCATTTAATGTTTATTTTGTTTTCACTTACTCATTGTAGTCCAAGTTGAGTATGGTCATGTGGTCACAGCAGACGAGGGCCCTGCAAAAATAAACAAAAAGACTGTGATCAGTATCTGTTGTTAGTGTGTGTTTTTTTGGTATATGCTGCTACATCTGTGAATCAGCAGTGAAGCTTGCTCCTTTATACTTTCAACTAACCAGTTCTGTCAAAATATAAAACTCATGGGTGTTGTTTTTTTTTACCCTTGTGGAGGTTGGAACATTAATTTTGTTTTAAGAATTATCATTTTCATTGGACCATGTGAGGTGTGAAAACACTGCAAGACAATGTTTGAAAGTACCAACACCATGGAATGATTTGTATTCTTCATCCTTTGTTTTTCATTCAGCAGAGATTGTCAGAATTAGGGCTCCAGTCTTTAGCTGCATGAACACATACATTTCATCACATTCACATTTCATGAAATCATCTCTCTTTCCTCTCCATTCTCCCATCCCCAATGCCACACATGTGTAAATACAATGTACACATGCACACACACACACACACAAACATGCACACACACAATCACACGCATGCACAATCATCACACACACACACTCACACAATCACAGACACATGCACACACACACACACACACACACAAACATGCACACACACAATCACATGCATGCACAATCATCACACACACACTCACACACAATCACAGACACATGCACACACACACAAGCACAAACACATGAACACATACAATCACAAACACACAACCACACACACACACACACACACACACACACACACACACACAGACAGACAGACAGACAGACAGACAAACAGACAGACAGACACACACACACACACACACACATATACAATCACAGACAGACAGACAGACAGAGACACACACACACACAATCAACTGACTTTGAGAGTCGCCTGATGGACAGAGGTTCCAGCAAACAATCCATGAACTCTATCGTTCTCAGCTTATAGAAATCTTTCTCCAAAAACAGGCCCTGCAAAACATGATTTCAACAGAGCTTCAACTTACATCATCAACCCACAAATATATGTAAAACCTTTACCCACAAAAAGCTTATTGCAAAACATTCAAAGAATCAGGCAGTGAACTGGACCAACCAGACCAGGTTCAATGTTTGGACATACATGTCGGCAGCACTGTTACTCTGTCAAATATTCAACAGACACTTTTTTTTGTTTGTTTGTTTGTTTGCTTAACGCCCAGCCGACCACGAAGGGCCATATCAGGGCGGTGCTGCTTTGACATATAACGTGCGCCACACACAAGACAGAAGTCGCAGCACAGGCTTCATGTCTCACCCAGTCACATTATTCTGACACCGGACCAACCAGTCCTAGCACTAACCCCATAATGCCAGACGCCAGGCGGAGCAGCCACTAGATTGCCAATTTTAACGTCTTAGGTATGACCCGGCCGGGGTTCGAACCCACGACCTCCCGATCACGGGGCGGACGCCTTACCACTAGGCCAACCGTGCCGGTCTCAACAGACACTACTTTTCAGCTTATACAAGCAAAAACTACTGACATGAAAGAAATACTTGGCTTTAACTTGACACTCCTTTTATTTATCTTTGATTTCAGCTGACACATGGATATGTCTTGAAAGGGAAGGGGTCATTAAATGGAATATGGTATTAAAACGGGAGGTCTTAAAGGGCGTTTCCACTTAAAAAAGCAGGGGTTAAAAAGGAGGGAGTCTTAAAAGGGAGGTAACTTTACAGACAGTGTAAACTGAAAAGCTGAAAAACCAAGGTCTTAAAGAGGAGCAAGTCTTAAATTGGGGGGGCGTGTCTTAAATTGGGGGCATGTCTTAAATTGGGGGGCGTGTCTTAAATTGGGGGGGGGTGTCTTAAAAAGGGCGTTCCATTGTACTGACAAAGCTGGCCATGTTCTCATAGTTGACAGGATAGTCCCACACGTGGAGGTCTCTAATGTAGTGGTAGCGTTCCTGGCGGAGACTCGCGATGAACGGTTCAAACAGCACTGGCAGGTCGCCTTCCTTTTCTGTCACCAGCGGCTCCAAGATAAACTGAAATCATAAGTTTGATAGATTAGATAAAAATACTTTAACCCTTTCGCTGCCAATCAAAACTTGCGTATGTGCATTCCTGACTGCCAGGGAATATTGGAGTTCGGGGTGTAATAGTTCACAAAAAATTCTAGCTCCAAACTGGCAGTAGGTAGGTAAGTAAAACCTATGTTATTTTTAAAGGAAATTGAACCAAGAATCTGTTTTTAGTGTCTAATCATGGAAATAATAATTAGTTTGGCTTATAATGATGTTTAAATATGAACTTTTGAAAAATCAGTCCGGCGCATCTTCCGGTGCCTGTGGATCAAACACAGGTGGCTGTTTTGCTTGCTCCAAGAAAGGATTATAATCACTGTCATCTACCTGTTTCCAACGAATCGTCCAAAAGAAGATCTCCCCCTTCCCCTGTCAGTATCCATAATCATTTGCATCGCATGTAGCGTCAGTCCGGCTTTGTTTTTCCCTACTAGGGCCCGGTCGACTGTCACCGTTAGCCATTTTGACGAGTCGAGATTTCTCTCCCCTACCCTGTCGCCAAGGCCGAAAATAGCCTTCAGACGCAAAACCGCGTCACCATTTATGTTTATTCATGAGAATGAGGTATCCTTCCAAGCCATTGGCTGCTATTTGTGTGTCAGCAGTGACGTAGCATTTCTGGAAAATCCCGGAACGGAGAAGACGGGTAAACCCGTCCTAAGGCGCTGCGGCTGCACAAGCGCATGACGGGTATACCCGTCCTAAGGCAGTCAAGGGGTTAAGGCCATGCTCAACAACATCACACACCTTAAGGCAGTCAAGGGGTTAATGTCCATTTTCATTGTATATGAACATGGAAATTTGTCTTTTGGCTCCACATACATATTTTGTTCAAGCCTGTCCTTAACTCCGCAAAGTGGACTGCTCCAAAATAAACTGAAATCATCAATTTTATACATGTACATATTTTGTTCAAGCCTGTCCTTAACTCCGCAAAGTCGACTGCTCCAAAATAAACTGAAATCATCAATTTTATACATGTACATATTTTGTTCAAGCCTGTCCTTAACTCCGCAAAGTGGACTGCTCCAAAATAAACTGAAATCATCAATTTTATACATGTACATATTTTGTTCAAGCCTGTCCTTAACTCCGCAAAGTCGACTGCTCCAAAATAAACTGAAATCATCAATTTTATACATGTACATATTTTGTTCAAGCCTGTCCTTAACTTCGCAAAGTGGACTGCTCCAAAATAAACTGAAATCATCAATTTTATACATGTACATATTTTGTTCAAGCCTGTCCTTAACTCCGCAAAGTGGACTGCTCCAAAATAAACTGAAATCATCAATTTTATACATGTACATATTTTGTTCAAGCCTGTCCTTAACTTCCGCAAAGTCGACTGCTCCAAAATAAACTGAAATCATCAATTTTATACATGTACATATTTTGTTCAAGCCTGTCCTTAACTCCGCAAAGTGGACTGCTCCAAAATAAACTGAAATCATCAATTTTATACATGTACATATTTTGTTCAAGCCTGTCCTTAACTCCGCAAAGTGGACTGCTCCAAAATAAACTGAAATCATCAATTTTATACATGTACATATTTTGTTCAAGCCTGTCCTTAACTCCGCAAAGTCGACTGCTCCAAAATAAACTGAAATCATCAATTTTATACATGTACATATTTTGTTCAAGCCTGTCCTTAACTCCGCAAAGTCGACTGCTCCAAAATAAACTGAAATCATCAATTTTATACATGTACATATTTTGTTCAAGCCTGTCCTTAACTCCGCAAAGTCGACTGCTCCAAAATAAACTGAAATCATCAATTTTATACATGTACATATTTTGTTCAAGCCTGTCCTTAACTCCGCAAAGTCGACTGCTCCAAAATAAACTGAAATCATCAATTTTATACATGTACATATTTTGTTCAAGCCTGTCCTTAACTCCGCAAAGTGGACTGCTCCAAAATAAACTGAAATCATCAATTTTATACATGTACATATTTTGTTCTAGCCTGTCCTTAACTCCGCAAAGTGGACTGCTCCAAAATAAACTGAAATCATCAATTTTATACATGTACATATTTTGTTCAAGCCTGTCCTTAACTCCGCAAAGTGGACTGCTCCAAAATAAACTGAAATCATCAATTTTATACATGTACATATTTTGTTCAAGCCTGTCCTTAACTCCGCAAAGTCGACTGCTCCAAAATAAACTGAAATCATCAATTTTATACATGTACATATTTTGTTCAAGCCTGTCCTTAACTCCGCAAAGTCGACTGCTCCAAAATAAACTGAAATCATCAATTTTATACATGTACATATTTTGTTCAAGCCTGTCCTTAACTCCGCAAAGTCGACTGCTCCAAAATAAACTGAAATCATCAATTTTATACATGTACATATTTTGTTCTAGCCTGTCCTTAACTCCGCAAAGTGGACTGCTCCAAAATAAACTGAAATCATCAATTTTATACATGTACATATTTTGTTCTAGCCTGTCCTTAACTCCGCAAAGTCGACTGCTCCAAAATAAACTGAAATCATCAATTTTATACATGTACATATTTTGTTCTAGCCTGTCCTTAACTCCGCAAAGTCGACTGCTCCAAAATAAACTGAAATCATCAATTTTATACATGTACATATTTTGTTCAAGCCTGTCCTTAACTCCGCAAAGTCGACTGCTCCAAAATAAACTGAAATCATCAATTTTATACATGTACATATTTTGTTCAAGCCTGTCCTTAACTCCGCAAAGTCGACTGCTCCAAAATAAACTGAAATCATCAATTTTATACATGTACATATTTTGTTTCAAGCCTGTCCTTAACTGGGCAAAGTCGACTGCGTGAAGTATACTTTGCAAAACTGGCTGGCTGGAGATTAAGCACTGAGTTTTCGGTAAATAGACTTTTGTGAAGTCTTCAAGCAGTCGACTAAGGGCTCAATTATATAAGGACCCCCGGCAAAGTGGTTACATTTCTGTCTTAGTGTTTGATACAATGAGATCTGTATCTTGTCTATCGTAAACAAATCAGAATGACATAAAATTATTGAACTGTATATTTGAAAGTAATTGATGTTGGCAAAGTCACAAACACACACACACACACACACACACACACACACACACACACACACACACACACACACACACACACACTGATTGAGGCATACAAAGGGAAGGATGAGCACTACTGCAAGAGTATATAAACCTTTAAGTAGGGAAGACTGGAAATAATAAAATATACATGTATCTTTAGCTCCTTGTTCATGAGCTGGAGTCAGAAAATGTATTGAAAAACGCAACAGTCAAAAGTTTCAGCAGTCAGTAGTTTCAGCAGTCAATATAGTTTCAGCCTTACCTTTGTGAGAACTTTTTCATCCTCAATGGCAGTCTGCATGGCTTTGCGAATGTTTGGAGCCATCGCCGAGTTGTTGAGATTGCAGTTTTTGTCATAAGTCTTCAACAGTTTCTTCACAACACCTTGCAGTGCTGCTGGGTCGGGTTTCCCCTTCCCTTTTCCCTTCCCTTTCCCCTTCCCCTTGTCTTTCCCCTTTGGGGGCATTTTGCCTGAAAAAGGAGGTAAAAAGTCAATGTTATTTTCATTTAACACTTTCGTGACGGGAGGCGACTATATTAGTAATAACGCTGCAACGCCCACGGACGGGAAGCGACTATTTTAGTATTAGACATACAAGGTACACGACTCGTGATTGCTTCCCGGTTTTTGAAGCTTGCAGTAAATTGAGTTGTTTCCCTTGATACACGTGGTTTTCTCTTCCGGCTTGATCAAATTAATGCAGATTTGCGTGGTGTTTTCGAACAAAAAAAATGAATCGAAGGCGAGCCTTGTCACGGGAGGAGATTCTCCGGATGTTGGATCTTGAGGATCCTGTAGATCATGATACATCGTGTCGTTTTAGCCTCAAGAAAGCGATAATAGCAGTGATATTGAGGAAGAAACAGTCCCGTTGTTGCTAGTACGAGTCGGCAACTACACGTGGTAGGGGGTGATACTGCTAGACGAACATGTATCTCGGAATCGTGCAGGAGCTATGGGGGCGTGGCAGCACTGATAACAATGGATGGCTGGAGCCTTCAAATCCTTTTGGAATTGTTCATAGGTGGACAGTTGGTACTTTGTTGTGAAAATGTGACTTATATTCAATATGGATTACCTAGACATCATTTGGTGAGTGTTACAGTTTTGTTTCATTTGAGTCAGGATGCTGTGAGTGAATGCGTGATTTGCTTGTTTTTTTCTTTGTACTGTCTCCTTATTTCTGTGTACAATGTTAACAATATTTCAGCTAATTCATAGGTTTTACACCTTGTTTGGTTATAACATTATTAATAATACTTTCTGTTAAAAAATAACTTTTAAAAAAAGCAGTGGAAAATAAAACACACACAAAAAAAACGTTAAAAAACACAAATTATCCCCCTTTCACCCCCCTTTCACCCCCCTTTGCTAAAACAAATCGCTTGACAAACTTATAAATAGCACGACTGAACGGGGCATCCATTTTTGAATTAGTACACAAAATTTGGTGGTGATTGGACTTAATTCAAGCTTGCTAGACAGATTTCTTTACAGTTACTGATTTTTGGGAAGTTTCTTGGTGGCAAGCTTGGGCAGGCAGGACGTTAACGCCGTGGCAGTGCTAGTCACAATAGTGTTAACTTTTTCAGCCTCTGTCATGTACTGTAGAAGAAAAAAAACACCCTGCGTACTTATCAATACAATTTGTGGCAGGTGCACTTTTGTTTCCAAACACAATATCTTAACTGTATCGACATTATTAAAGGACGAACCAGCAAAAAAGTAAAACACACAATAATCAAACACACGAGAGTTGTTATTTCACATCATGTTCAAGTGTTTTCGACACATGCTCGGGTTCTGTCTTTCGGATTAAAATCTCATTACAGTGCTTTAATGAGTTTAATTTTCTCTGCCAGCAAAAATTAAATCGAAGTCACCATACAAGTAAACTAAAACAGAAAGTCTGAGACTCATCAGTGCTTATATTTGCCTCTTACCTTCAGTTGTACCACTTCCCAGGTTTACCTGTGTACAAACTTTCGAATGGTCGCCATTTTGATGCTGTTGCCATAAGCCGAGGACCAATTTAACCTCCATACACATGAGAGTTTATTGTAGGTTTAGCTCCCCTCGTATTCTCTTTCCCGTTTCGTGTGAAAACGTGACCTTTGACTTGAGGTAATGACCATAAAAGTAAACAAACAATCAAACAAAAAAAACAATGCCAAAGGATGACTGTTACTGACTCAGAGCTATCAAAATAAAATAAGTCGCAAGCATTTCTAAGTACCAGGGTGCAAAAGCCGAGAAAAAAAAAGTGTCCCAAACCCCCCACCGACCTTTTTTTTGTTCCTTCAGACCCTTGGATATTTTGTTACCTTAAAAAAAAAAAGACAAAACTCGATTTGGTAGACTTTAGAAGGAAAGTTACTCTTCGTCCACATCCGGGGCAGGGGCGGACCTAGGGGGGGGTTCCTGGGTGCCCGGGCGGAACCCCCCCCCCCCCCCCCCATCCGTTTTTTTTTTTTAGTAAAAAAATTAAGCGCTTTTGCTTTCCTTCCTTCCAAATGCAACATGCTTGAAACTGACGAGAAGGTGCACATATTTGTACACGCATATTTACTGAATAGATACCTTGTTATCTTCCAGGAGAGGCCTCCGATTGACCTAAAAAAAATAAAATTCCTTGAGCATCAGGGGGGCTTCGCCCCCCAGACCCCCCACCAGGGCTTTGCCCCTGGACCCCACCGGGGCCTGAGCGGCCCCTGGACCCCTGCTCCAATTTGGAACCCCCCCTTATCCACAACTAGGTCCGCCCCTGCGGGGGACACATCTAGCATAATTTCCCGTCAATAGAGAGCCACATGCGCCTGTGTAACTGTAAATAAAACATTAATACATTTAGTCAATCTGTCAAACTCACAGAATGAAACTGAACACACTGCGGCATTTTCCGACAACACCCGAAGCCGGAAACAAGCATATTTGTTCGTCGTTGCCTAATGTACCTGTCTTGATGATAATGGCCTCATGTGTGCCAAATATGTTTTTAGTGTGCAAGTGTGTTGTAGACTACATAACAATAGTCACGCTCATGACCTTGCTATAACAATGTCACGAATGCGTATGAAATCATGCACTTACTTGAATGTATGCAGTGAGATGAGAAACAGCCAAGTCTGTATAATGTGTGTGTGTACAGTATAATGTGTGTGTGTACAGTACACACATCTCTAGTATTTCAAGAAAGATGCTGCTTCCAGTGCAGATGTTGAATGCATTGCAGGCTCTTCAACATGCAGGGGCGGACGAGGGGGGGTGCACAGCAAAAAATAAAATAAAAAATCAAGTCTTTATTGATTTTAAATGGAAATTGTGAATTTGGAAAGCTGATTCTATGACCATTTCTAAGTTCAAATGGCACCAGATGGCACCATTTTGCTTCTTTGGGCCAACATTTTTTCCGGGGGGGGCATGCCCCCGGACCCCCCTAGCAAATTCGGGCGCTTCGCGCCCATCACATTCACTTTCGATTCAAAGTGCACCCCCCCTTACAAAGCAACTGATCCGCCCCTGACATGGCAGCTTCTCCGTTTTGGGGTTCATTTGAGCATTACCTGTGATGAGAGAGCACATTCAGGGAATGTTTGAAATATCTTGGTGCAGTTCTACTTGCAAATGACATCTGTGGGAACAGACCAAAGTGTTCCTACATTGCACTTACGGAGAATGTACAGTGAAACCCCCCTTTTAAGACCCCCCAATTTAAAACTTCCTCCTTTTAAGACCTTCATTTTCTCAGATTTTCTGTTCATAGCCTTTGAAAATTTACCTCCGTTTATTTAAGACTCCCTCCTTTTTAAGATCAAATTTTCTCAGATTTTCTGTTCATAGCCTTTGAAAATTTACCTCCGTTTTAAGACTCCCTCCTTTTTAAGATCTGATTTTCTCAGATTTTCTGTTCATAGCCTTTGAAAATTTACCTCCGTTTTAAGACTCCCTCCTTTTTAAGGTCTGATTTTCTCAGATTTTTGGAGGTCTTAAAAGGGGGGTTCCACTGTATCATAATTCTAGTCCCGTGAGGTTACCCTCATGGAAATTGAGGTTAAAAGGGGGGTTCCACTGTATGGGGGGGTGTGTGGTCTAAACACAGAGGTAAGTCGGCACAAAGTGTTGACTCTTGAAAATAAATCCCTCGTCAAACATGGGGGTTGAACCCATGCCGATAGTGGCAAACTGGTTTTAATCCAGCGCCGCGATCAACTGAGCTGTATGTTTTGTTCAGATTAATAGAGAAAGGGACTGCAGGTGTCCTTTATTGGGGGTGTCCTCTCTTCACAGGCACCCCTTATTTGGTGTTTAACGTCGTTTTCAACCACGAAGGTTATATCGCGACAGGGAAAGGGGGGAGATGGGATAGAGCCACTTGTCAATTGTTTCTTGTTCACAAAAGCACTAATCAAAAATTTGCTCCAGGGGCTTGCAACGTAGTACACTGTATTACCTTACTGGGAGAATGCAAGTTTCCAGTACAAAGGACTTAACATTTCTTACATACTGCTTGACTAAAATCTTTACAAAATTGACTATATTCTATACAAGAAACACTTAACAAGGGTAAAAAGAGAAACAGAATCCGTTAGTCGCCTCTTACGACATGCTGGGGAGCATCGGGTAAATTCTTCCCCCTAACCCGCGGGGGGTCAGCTACCACTGTACATCACAGGTACCACTGTACATGACAGAGACCAAGCATCCCATTCCTCCACTTTCTTCCTTTCACTCTCTTTTCATATGCCAGTCACACAAGCACAAGATGAAGAGAATGAATGCTTTTTACATAAAATTTATTTCCATTTTTTTATCACTTTAAACCCTTTCTTGGGGGCACAGCTGATTAATGGTTAAAAAAATCTAAAAATTATTGTATAATGTGCTATGATTTTTATGATTTTTTTGTCTTTCGAAACGAAATTATTGAGATCTATGTACAATAACAATGGGTATGTACATTTTCTCACTAAAAAAGTCAGGTGGCATCTTGCGCCTTTCTAAGTACAAAAAATAGCACAGTAGTAACAAAATGTAATGCAAAGATAGTTCATCAAACACAAATTCAAGGTAGGTAAAAATATAAATGGTGAGCGGTAGGTATACTTTACAGAGAGTCGAGTAATTCATGATGTAAATATATATAATGTAAATTATATAATTCAAAGCTCACGTGTCAGTTTGATGAATAAACCCTACAAGTGTTGACATGCTAACCCTTCAATTCAATGAACAACCAAGTAAATGTGAAGAGTAACCGTAGTATGAAAGTGACGTTATGGATAATCTTCATCAAGATACGCTGCCCTATAATTGACACAGACAATTTTCCACCAAACTTCAAACTGTCATATGAAGCATTCATGCCATCATTAATTCTTTGTCACTGCCAACTTCACAACATCTGACAAAGCGAAACATAAAGCCTGGGTAGTATATGCAAATACTACTTTACAAGGTGGTCGAAACAAAATTGTTTGACAGCAGAAAAAAGGGGGGTGTTTAATGGTACCATTTCTTTCTGGCCTCAGTATCTTAACAATCAAGACTGCGTATCTTTTGTCTTGGTTTAATCTTGGCTGGTTTTCAATCATCATCCAAACCTAGATAAACTATCTTCAATCATACCTTTTCTTTCCAGGATTAGAAAGCCAAGGCTGTAGATTTGTCTTGTCTTGCTTCATTCTTGACTGGTTATCAAACAACATACAAAGCTAAACTATCACACATACAAACATATGCCAATGAAAATGGTTCTTGTTCTTTGTATCATACCTATGATAAAACTAAACATCGTGTTTGAAATAATTGCACCAAAGATGCACTGGCCTTTTGCATAAAAGGAGTTGCATTACCATATTCCTTCTCTCTCAGGCGCACACTTACATTAGACATTTTTTAAGTAGGTTCACATCCAAATGGAAAATAATCACCAGTAAAAAAAAAAAAAAAAAGCACTTCTTTAATCATTCATTAAACAAAATTGGGGAGGGGGATAAAATCACAACACAACAGGGCAGGAAGGAAACCTGGACACAAGCACAAGTGAAGAGTAACAATCTTTTCCTTAAAATCAAAATAACCCTATCACAGCAGGTTGACATAGCGCAGAATTTTCACTGAAAGAGTCATGTGAAAGAGAGAGAGAGTCATGTGCAAGTAAATAATCTCTATGTTTTAACTTCAGTCAGCAGTATCACTGTGCAAAAAAAAAAAAAAAAAACAAGAAGGGCAAAGCCCATACGACTCACATGCTTTACACATTTTTCCTACCAAAATACATGTGACCTTGACCCAAGGTCAAGGTCATCCAAGGTCATGCAACACAAAGCTGTTAATTCAAGACATAGGAAGTACAATGGTGCTTATTGGCTCTTTCTACCATGAGATATGGTCACTTTTAGTGGTTCACTACCTTATTTTGGTCACATTTCATAAGGGTCAAAGTGACCTTGACCTTGATCATATGTGACCAAATGTGTCTCATGATGAAAGCATAACATGTGCCCCACATAATTTTTAAGTTTGAAACAGTTATCTTCCATAGTTCAGGGTCAAGGTCACTTCAAAATATGTATACAATCCAACTTTGAAGAGCTCCTGTGACCTTGACCTTGAAGCAAGGTAAACCAAACTGGTATCAAAAGATGGGGCTTACTTTGCCCTATATATCATATATAGGTGAGGTATTGAATCTCAAAAACTTCAGAGAAAATGTGAAAAATGTGAAAAATAGCTGTTTTTTAGGCAACATTTATGGCCCCTGCGACCTTGACCTTGAAGCAAGGTCAAGATGCTATGTATGTTTTTTGGGGCCTTGTCATCATACACCATCTTGCCAAATTTGGTACTGATAGACTGAATAGTGTCCAAGAAATATCCAACGTTAAAGTTTTCCGGACGGACGTCCGGACGGACGGACGTCCGGACGGACGGACGGACGGACGGACGGACGACTCGGGTGAGTACATAGACTCACTTTTGCTTCGCATGTGAGTCAAAAAAGGACTGGGAAAATAAAAAGTAAGATAAGATCTACATGCGCTTGGGTAAGGCCTCCCAGTGTAACATTGTCATACACACCTACAGTACATACCACACCTCAAAACACAACAGCCACCAAAGATGTCGCAACAAACTTAGCACATCCCACACTGTCACTACAACAAAAGCCGACTGCTAAGAGTAACGAACGCTCAGAAAACATGAACAACACTCTAACAATTGTGAGGATCACTTGATTCAGATTTACAAAAGGCTGACAAGACCAGTTAGGGACTGGAAGACATTTTCCGTAGATATTTTTTTGTAATCTTTAAACAGCAACAGCCCGTGCACACACACAAACTGGTGGGGAATGATCTCTTTGATAACTCTAGTCTAAAATTATCAACATCAACTTAGCTCACTGAACAACATAAATTTTCAAGCAAGACAGAGTTGCAGTGAAATAACCAAAAGGGAACACATTATTTCATAAAGGATCACTTTGCGGTTTCACAGAGACGGGGATCACTTTGTGTTTCACAAGTACATGTAGCAGGGATCGCTGACGTTTCACAGAGAAAGCATGATTTTAGCATAGAGGCACCTGTTTAGGCAAAATTTCACAATATCCCAAAAGGCAGGAAAGGCAGAGTGACAGAACTTTAGCAAACAGCATGAGAAAATGTTAGATCAGAATCGTAGGACGGAGGCAAATGGGAAATTGAAGTTGCTGCATAGTAACAGTTTGTGGCTGCTAGCATTAACGCCACTGGAATGTGTTGGTGTACATTTTATTTTTAAATTTGTTATCATTGACTTGCAGAGCGTTTCAAATTCATTCAGCTTTATTGACTTGTGTTGAAGTTTGTAGTCAGCCAGGGAACATGACTCCATTCTGGAGAGAGAGTAACCTGTGATTGTTGCAGTGTTCACAGACTATTATTTTGCCATCAAGCAGAAAAAGCAGTGGCTGCTGAGGAGGGTCTTCATTTCACTACCTATTCCTCACCCTCATTTCATCCTGCTTGCAACATTTACACAGTATGCATAGAAACATGACAGCCTTTAAATTCTTGCATATAAAAAAAACATATACACACAATGTAGAAAGTGCACTGAAGTTTTCATCTCCCTACAAACATGGAAAAGGATGACAGTGTGTTCGGCAAAAGCGAGCTCCAGTCTCGCTCACGTTCAGTGAAAATTCCAACAGATATGCTGGCCTCTAACTCTGCATCATATTGTTAAACCAATCCTTTTTCCCTTCACATGAGTGTCTGACAGACAAGAACAGATACAAATATGCAAAGAAACAGAATTCAATTTGAGTGGTGTGAAATACACAATCGAAAGACATCACTCACTATAAATCAAACATACAACACATCATCAATACAATTAACATAACCATTTCATTGAAAGGGTGACGGCCCAGTGTTCACTGTGCCGAGGCAGCCTTCATCTTAGTGTGAAGAATTGGCTTGAAGTTCTTTCAGAACTTTCACTGAAAAGGAAACAGGTCCTTTTCTTTAAGGCTCAGCCTACAAATAAAGCAGTTAGGACCTGTTCAGTTTTTCAGGTCCGTAACCGAGGTTTGGAGTAAATCTTCGTTACAAGGTCACAGAGTGATTCACTAATGCCGTATCACTGGCATTCTTGCTTAGTTACCGTTTGCTGCAGCTTACACAACAGTGGCCAGCGTCTTGCATTCGCAATTTGTCGCCATCGAAAAGGGGAAAAAAATGTAGGTGCATTCATTTCTGTACAAGATACTCATAATTCACACTCGCACACAAACCTGCAGTTCCAACATCCTTTCTTTCTTTCTTTATTTGGTGTTTAACGTCGTTTTCAACCACGAAGGTTATATCGCGACGGGGAAAGGGGGGGAGATGGGATATCCAACATCCTTCTCTAACAAAAACAACAAACATACGAAAGTAATATGGTAATTACATTTGCATACAAAAACAGGGCAGGAGAAAACCCACGGATCTTTTCCCTTTAACAATCATACATTTATCACTATCACACAGTCTAACAATCATACATTTATCACTATCACACAGTACAATCATACATTTATCACTATCACACAGTCTTGTTTTCAACAACAACAACAACTTCATTCCGACCCTCCCACCCTGATTGGATACAATGAAGTATAAAAATAACGTGATTCCATCTGATGCATTGGGTATGAGCGATGATGATGAACGTGAGGACGCTGACCTGCAAATCTGCAGAGGGAAAAAGTATGTCATCCTGACAATAAAATAAAGTACACTAAAACATGCCAACAGAATTCCTGATTTTCAGTGAATTCTGATCGAGTGCACGCTGAAACCTAATTCTGAGTTGCACTAGGCTGGGAATAAAGTCAAAAACTAAAAGAATAAAAGGCATCAACTTCAAACACTGCAAGTACAGTACGGGGAAAAACAGAGCAGAAGAATTAAATATATCCATTTCTTCCAAAAGAAACAAACCATCATAACTATTTATAAAAGTAGAGAAACATTCATACAAGAAATCTGAAATTAATTATAGAATTACATGATTTTAAACCAGAGTTTAAATTTACTCTGCAGAAAGGATATAGCATAGTGCTACAAAAATTCAACATGCATACCTTGTGAGTATGAAAAGATAAAAATGGCCTACAATGTACAATTAGGATAGCTTGCTTCAGCTACAGGAAATTACATGTTCTGTACAAACTACTTTCTACTCGTTTCACCAATCAGTAAATTGACAGGCAAGTCGTGCAAGAAAGGTTGCCAAAAATACTGCTGTAACAAAGATGGCAGTGACAGTAGCAGAAAAGTCCAGACGGCAAAAAGTAATGTATTCCTTTAAAAAACGTATTGTTCAACAAAAAACCCATGAAAAACCCAAGTTCAAAACTTACACTCGTTCCCATCCCCCCCCCCCCCCCCTTTATTTTCCAACAGATGCAAATAGAAGCAATGCATCTAATGGAGCGTAACCGTTAGGAAGTCCCCAACAGGAGAAAAGAAATCATTCTTTCAGCTGGCTTGGATTGGCAGAGAAACCAAGAAGAACTTTATCATAATGCCTGCATCATTTCAACATCAGACTGAAAGATTAGATCAAATATAGTTTACTAAAAACCTAGGAGAAAAACCTTGCAAGGGCATTTTTGGCAACCTTTCCTGTAAGAAAAAAAATAAAACATTAAAAACACAAAAACAGAATGAAGACAGAAATGTTGAAGTGTGTAAAGTGGGAAGAGAAAATGTATTAAAACAGCCAACTCGTCATCCTTTTCACCAAAGTAAACGGCTCCTACAGTCAGCCATGAACCACCTGTCCAATAACAAGGTGTGCGTACAAATGTATGGTAGATATGGTATAATGCAATGGTTAAACATCAACATGATCTCCATAAAAATATATGTCATATATAAAAAGATATATCTCATCATTAAATACTTCAACCTCTACACTTGCTTTGCTGTGAGGAATTCAGGAACAAAAATATTAAATCAATCTTGTTGATATGAGTGCCACTGGGAAAAGATTCGCTCAACCACTAGATTTTTGCGTTAGCTGTCCAAGCACGAAACAAAGAAAATGATGAACAGCTGCACTTTGAAAGAACTCCAGATCGTAAAAAAAATATCTCCTGTTACAAATTGGTCACAGTTTACCGACATTGGAAACTTATTTAAGCTACTACGTTCTCAAAAGCACTCGAAGTTTGATTTTGAAATTAAAATTTTGCATCCACAAATCTGACGTTCCTCTTCCTTTTGCAAAACACAATTTTCAAGAGCGAGAAAAATACCATGCTCTGCATACAGCGCAAAGATAGGTTCTGAACACACTTTGACCAATTAGACTAATTAATACTTGATACATAGATATAGACTGTAATAAGTTAACGCGCAAACCTAATCAAAATGTACACATACAGTAGTATCGAAATAAAGGGAGAAAAAGACAACCAAACGGGAACGAGGTTCATCATTCTTTAAAAATTATAGGAGCTTAAAATGTCTACGTAAATTTAAATGTTGGATACACTTGCCCCTTTATGCAACACTTATATGCATGCATATACAAGTACTTACATTGCCATGGTCACCTGTTTTTGTTCCCTCACTCTTCTAATAACCTTTGATAAAAACTAGCTCTGTACCAACAAATCCAGTAAACCAACAATTGTTTTTTGTACAGCCTCAGTATTAATTTACAGGTAATGCTCCATTGGCAAAGTCCAATGCAACAAAAAATCTCTTAAAACAGTTTTTGTTTGAAAAAGAAGAGCTGGTAGTATTTAACGCAAGAACAGATTTCGGTGCCCGACACAAGAACAGAAATGAATATAAATACTCTTGACATCCGACAGCAATTACCATGGCTACTAGCACTCACTTGAGAAAAAGTGTAATATGACAACAAAAACTAGTGATATGAGCTTTTTTTCCCTGATATATCTTTGTTTTTCATCTTTTTTTTCCATCAGGTTTTTCATCACATTATTTATACAAAATACAATTCCTTTTGATGCAAAAAAAAAAATCAAACCAACAAACAAACAAACAAAAAACCAAAACAAACAGTATCATACAAATCCTACATGACAAACAATGGAATCCCTGGAGGTCAGATGCTGAAGGGCGTGAACTTTAACCCTTGACCCTACAAGCTGCATGACATGCAAACGAGTTCATTTCTCCATTTTGAGTGTAGCGTCCATGCATCTATTCTCTCTTGGTTGCTATAGCGACAGCAACAAAATCCAGAAAACAGCTGCATCATCAGCAGTATTTGAAGAAAACGCCGACCTTGCTGACTGACACTCTCACAACCACGTCAGGAGGTTATCCACCTTGTTCGAGTTGAGAACGTTCTCCACATCTTTCAAGAGTTCACTGCTTATATCCTCCTGCACACAAAGGACATAGTGTACACAGATGTGGAAAGGTTGTACTTGTACATTGATCACCCCCCCCCCCCCCCATCTTTTTTTAATTTTAGGCCTTAGCTATCACATTTTCTGTTCCTAACCTCTGTGAGATACACGTGTACACAAATGTGGAAAGGTTGTACATTGACCCCCCCCCCCCCCCATCTTTTTTATTTTAGGCCTTAACTATCACCCCCTCCCCCCCCCCATCTTTTTATTTTAGGACTTAGCTATCACATTTTCTGTTCCTAACCTCTGTGAGATACAGGTGTACACAAATGTGGAAAGGTTGTACATCCCCCACCCCCTCTTTTTTGTTAAGCCTTTGCTTTTACAATTTCTGTTGATAACCTCTGTAAATGTATCTTCTATTTAAGACCATTCCTTCAAACAACCTTATTTTCTGGAGCTCTCAAAACAGGCTTTTCATTGAAGTCTTTTGAACATTTTACATTATTCTCTTTCCGACGAGATCTGACTTATAAAAACGCAACAACCCACAAATTATTTCCCCCACGATAATGGCACACAAATGAAAATGATCATGTCTATTTAATTTTTGTTTTTTAATCAGAGTACTTCAAACTCTGAATTCAAGATAACAAATACAGAATTACTTTGGCAATGCAAATAACTCTCACCAGGCAAACTCTAACAGAAAGAAGTCTACCAAGTCAAAGCAGGGAGGGACTAATTAAAAACAACAACAAGAGTTTTAGCTTATTGGAACATTTAATTACAAAACGTTACAAATGTAATAAAAATGTAACATTTTGTTTTGTCAATAATTAAAAGTTCAAATAACCTACAACTGTTTGTTTTTTTATTCTGAAGTTTGGAACGTCAGCAGTCCATCTGGTTTTTAAGTTATAACGAAGAACAGTTCTCAGTGTACAATATAACGAAGAACAGTTCTCAGTGTACAATATAACGAAGAACAGTTCTCAGTGTACAATATAACGAAGAACAGTTCTCAGTGTACAATATAACGAAGAACAGTTCTCAGTGTACAATATAACGAAGAACAGTTCTCAGTGTACAATATAACGAAGAACAGTTCTCAGTGTACAATATAACGAAGAACAGTTCTCAGTGTACAATATAACGAAGAACAGTTCTCAGTGTACAATAAAAAGTGTTAAGTTTTCAGATTCCTAGGACTAAAAGGGAACTAACCTGTAAGCTAGGTACTAGGTCTTCGCTGTCCATGTTGTGCGAATCGGATGCATCGCCCACACTTGC
Source organism: Littorina saxatilis (assembly GCF_037325665.1). Lineage (NCBI taxonomy): Eukaryota > Metazoa > Mollusca > Gastropoda > Littorinimorpha > Littorinidae > Littorina > Littorina saxatilis. The sequence goes on along the minus strand of NC_090257.1, from coordinate 1,501,025 downwards.
GATGTCCATGCTGCCGAAATCACCCTGTCCAGGTACTTTGGGTCCTGCACAGCCATACACGACAACTTTAACACTCTACATTTCAACAAGATATTATACATTATTTGTGTTTGTGACCAAAATATGACATTTTACACAGATCGAGACAGTCAGTGTTTTTCCAAGACTGTGCCAGCGGTCGAGGTGAACAATGACTGTCAAGATCTGTGTAAAATGTCAGATTTTGATCAAAATACAAATAACATTTATGTATCGATCAATTTTAGTTAGAATTCTTTTATTTTTTTAAGATTGAATGCTCACAAACAAGCACTCTTTTGTCTTTGCTATCCGCCTAAATATGAGTTTTTGTCAGACTCTGACGTCACATGGCTCGAAGAAGAAAAATCCCATGTTCAATGGATGCATTGTATGATATTACTTCTAAATTGACCTTGTTCTGATGCTGATGCTATAAGAACATACCAACAGATGTAACTTTAACATTTACTTTGATCTGATGTTGTTATAGGTACATATAAAATTATGCCACTTTGACATTTACCTTGTTTGATGCTGTTGCTATAAGAACATTTTCCATTTCCATTACATTATTATCCCATTGCTGGGAAATTCGGGTCACTTCTCGCAGTGGAAAGCTAGCAGCAACAAGAGTGGCGCTACCCAGGTGTGTGTGCTATGGTGTAACCAGCCACCTGCACTTAAGGCATCCTTTCTCAAATACCTTGCAGACCTTATCTCATTTTATTTTTTTTCATTTTCATTTTTATCACATTATTATTCCATTGCTGGGAAATTCGGGTCGCTTCCTCCCAGTGTAAAGCTAGCAACAATAATGTCGCGCTACCCAGGTGCATGCGTGTTTAGCTGTATTCAGCCACCTGCACTTATGGCACAATGACCAAGGTCTTTTACGTGCCATTGTGGTGAAACGGGGGTGGGACATGGCTTCCATCTCTGGGTCTGCACATAAAGTTGACCCGTGTCCGTCCCGGCCCGAATTCAAACCTGCGACCTTCCGATGACAAGTCCAGTGCTCTACCAAATGAGCTACCTGGGCCCCCCGGTATCATGAAAGTTATCAGGCAAGTAGACATATCATGACATAATATCCATCCTGACAATACACTGTATAGCACGTGCCGTCATTCCTTACATTTTACCATCCTGAAGAAGGCAGCGGCAAGCTGTCAAAATGCTTATTCAGAATGAAGCAAACCTGGTTACTGTTGAGTTCTCTTTTTGTTTAAGTATCTGTAGGTTCTCTACCACAGGACACACCTACAATGATTCCTTACCATCTGAGTAAAGAACCTGTTGCCCCTACAAGTTTTGAGTTGAGAAAAGCCTCACTATGCACGCTTAATACTGAGCCATGCCCAATACTGAGCCATGCCCAATACTGAGCCATGCCCAATACTGAGCCATGCCCAATGGCCATTCACAGCTCCCTTTTACAGACCTGCTTACCTCATTGGAACAGTTGGTGTTATTTTCCACAGAGACTTAGTGTATTTTCCACAGAGACTTAGTGTATTTTCAAAATATTGAGTGTATTTTCTTACCAGGATGAGGTAAGGCTTCTTAGTCATGTGACCGACGTAAAACAGTGAAATTCCAATACAACGTCCGTCGCACTGATGATAAAACTGTAAGAATATGACACTGGAAATCGTCGTATTTTCTTATCAACCAGCGTACTTATCCTATTCTTGGAAGCATGGCGTACAAAATACAGCGAAATCGTATGAGTAAACTGGTCTGCTTTTAACCAGCTCTACTCAAACTGCATTCACGGAATTTGAAAGTCCAAATATTATTCTATTTTAATTGTCTTGTTTGCTTCATTTTGGTGCGTGCGTGCGAGTGTGCACCCCACAAACTTGACAAAGTTTACCAAAGTTACACACATTAAGGAATCCTGTAAAACTTTACTCAGAAAGAAAAGCTCACCTTCACCCTGTATCATGTCTAACCCACTGGAAACCCCTCCTTGGCCCCTGACCTTTCTTTTCCCATCAGGCACTCTGGTCGCTCAGGCCGTCCGTGAACGACTAAACAAAATCAAACTCACCCCCATCGTGAATATCCATCTCTTCCATGTTGCTTAGAAAATCTTCAGGAGTTCGTATCGCGTAGTTTGTTCCCATGCCCCCTGAAATTGGAGAGAAAAACTGCATGAGAGACAATGGCTTTACCTGCTGGTCAAAGAATAGTAGTTATCTTTGAAGCTTCATTGGTTAAAAGTAAAAGCAAACTGGCTTCCTCAATGTCAAAAACACACACACACACTCACCACGTTAAACCAACAACCACACTATCACCCCCACCCACCTGAGTGATGCAAGCTATTCAACTCAACGTAAAACCAACAACAACCGACAGTATCATCATCACCCACCGGACTCACTGCGGCGGTGCAAGCTACTCAACTCAACGTGGAACTCGCCACGTAAAACCAACAACAACCGACAGTATCATCATCACCCACCGGACTCACCGCGGCGGTGCAAGCTACTCAACTCAACCACCCACCGGACTCACCGCGGCGGTGCAAGCTACTCAACTCAACCACCCACCGGACTCACTGCGGCGGTGCAAGCTCGTCAACTCACCATGGGACTCACCGAGCCCACTGTCAGCACTTTCTTGACGCGAGTGGTCCGTGCTACTGCCCGTCTGCCCCAGGAAGGGGTCGGCCACCGTCGTCATTTCTGTCGCCTGGTCTGCTGCCTCGCCGCTTGCTCCCCCCTTGCGAATCATCATTTCCTGTTAAGTAAGATGTTATAAGCATGCTCCATTACCATACAACAAAAGCCGGAACTACATTTCATGCACGAAGCAGAAATACTGTATACACAAGAACCCCCTTTATTGACACTCCTTCTCTTTTGAGACCCTTTTCTATTTTTTCAGGTATATTCTGATCGTAATTTTTTCCGCATTTTAAGAAGGTCTGAATTTCTCCCGCATTTTAAGAAGGTCTGAATTTCTCCCGCATTTTAAGAAGGTCTGAATTTCTCCCGCATTTTAAGAAGGTCTAAATTTCTCCCGCATTTTAAGGTCTGAATTTCTCCCGCATTTTAGGAAGGTCTGAATTTCTCCCGCATTTTAAGAAGGTCTGAATTTCTCAGATTTGTGAAGGTCTATAAAGGGAGGTTCCACTGTTTTGAACACTGCTACTACAATCATATATTCTAACTTGCAGATCATCCCATTCTGCTGGGAGAGAAACAGAGAGAGAGAGAGATGTATCCAACACTCACTGCAACTACAATCATACTATATTCTAACTTGCAGATCATCCCATTCTGCTGGGAGAGAAACAGAGAGAGAGATGTATCCAACACTGCTACTACAATCATATTATATTCTAACTTTCAGATCATCCCATTCTGCTGGGAGAGAAACAGAGAGAGAGAGATGTATCCAACACTGCTACTACAATCATATTATATTCTAACTTTCAGATCATCCCATTCTGCTGGGAGAGAAACAGAGAGAGAGAGAGATGTATCCCACACTGCTACTACAATCATATTATATTCTAACTTGCAGATCATCCCATTCTGCTGGGAGAGAAACAGAGAGAGAGATGTATCCAACACTGCTACTACAATCATATTATATTCTAACTTGCAGATCATTCCATTCTGCTGGGAGAGAAACAGAGAGAGAAACAGAGAGAGAGAGATGTATCCAACACTGCTACTACAATCATATTATATTCTAACTTGCAGATCATCCCATTCTGCTGGGAGAGAAACAGAGAGAGAGAGAGATGTATCCAACACTGCTACTACAATCATATTATATTCTAACTTGCAGATCATCCCATTCTGCTGGGAGAGAAACAGAGAGAGAGAGAGAGAGAGAGAGAGAGAGAGAGAGAGAGAGAGAGAGAGAGAGAGAGAGAGAGAGAGATGTATCCAACACTGCTACTACAATCATATTATATTCTAACTTGCAGATCATCCCATTCTGCTGGGAGAGAAACAGAGAGACAGAGAGAGAGAGAGAGAGATGTATCCAACACTGCTACTACAATCATATTATATTCTAACTTGCAGATCATTCCATTCTGCTGGGAGAGAAACAGAGAGAGAAACAGAGAGAGAGAGAGATGTTATCCAACACTGCTACTACAATCATATTATATTCTAACTTTCAGATCATCCCATTCTGCTGGGAGAGAAACAGAGAGAGAGACAGAGAGAGATGTATCCAACACTGCTACTACAATCATATTATATTCTAACTTGCAGATCATCCCATTCTACTGTGAGAGAGAAAGAGAGAGAGAGAGAGGGAGAGAGAGAGAGAGAGAGAGAGAGAGAGAGAGAGAGAGAGAGAGAGAGAGAGAGAGAGAGAGGATGTATAGGAGAGGAATTATCATGAGTGGATATGAGTTTAGATAACTAAACTTAGCCAAAACCTTATTGCGATAAATTTTGCACCCGTTTTCGTCCGGTCGATTTTGAGTGGTGGTCACGTGATCCCTGTAAAAGACATCTTTAATCCAAAAGGTGATCCAGTTAGTCAAGTGAACGGCCTTAACTGGCATAGAAAGTTAGAATGAAATTAAATGGGAATTAATGCTTTAATTTGGGTGCGAAATTTTTCGTAAATAATTTTTCGGCCAAGTTTATGTGTAGATTGCAAGCTTGCAAGATAAAAGCTGCAACTTAGTAATATAGAAGTTAAAGGTTGTGTGCAACAGCATCAGGATGTGACAGAAAATAGTTGTGAGCATCGCCATCTCATCTACAGCTGGCTACATCATGCAGTTTTAGTTGACTAAAAGAGAAATTATACACAAGTCTTCCTTTAGTCCTGAATCATCTAACGCAAATAACAACAACATGGGTGAAACTGATCAGAATTGAAAATAAGGAAAATGAGGCTGGGGTCCAGGGTCCACCTAGGCCCTGGTGGGGTGCAGGGGCAACGCCCTGCTAGGGGGCCCAGGGGAGCGAAGCCCTCCGGGAGAAAACAAAAAATCAGGCTTTTTAAGGGTAAAAGTAGGCCTATCCTGGTATCTCAAACCCACAAATTTGCACATTAAACAATGGTAACAAATGCCAAGCTGTAGTCTGAAAATTCGCGCACCCAGTGAAACAAAGACTCAGCGATGTCCGGTCAGTGTGTTAGGGGAAATACGAATCGGATCGCCAGCGAAAAGAAAAAAAAAAAAAAAAAAAAAATTTTAATTATTTTTTTTTGTAAAGATTTTCAAAATAAGGAATTTCTTATTTGACCAATTTTATTTGGCGGATTTCCGCCTTCACCCATGCAACAAAAGTTTGAATCATCTAATGCAAATACAGTGGAACCCCCCTTTTAGGACATCCAATTTAAGACCCCCTCCATTTTAAGACCTTAGTTTTCCCGATTGTCTGTTGATATCCTGTGTAAATTTACCCCATTTTAAGACTCCCTCCTTTTTAAGACCTGACTTTCTTTGATTTTTGGAGGTCATAAAAGGGAGATTCCACTGTAACAACAAACCTCTGAATCATCTTATATATACATATAACAACAAACCTCTGAATCATATTTAAAATATATGTAACATCAACAAAATAATGTCTGATGCAGTTTGCAACTTGATATGAATAGACTATAATGTGAGAAATAAGTGTTGGGTTTGTATGGGTTGTGAAGGAGTGAACACTCTTGCTTTTAGTGAGGCAAACTTTCCACACATGCTCCTTGTCCAACTGTTTCAGACGCACCCCTCACTAGTGGCTGGCCTATGTCACGTGTTTCAGATACACCCCTTGCTAGTGGCTGGCCTATGTCACATGTTTCAGACACACCCCTCACTAGTGACTGGCCTATGTCACGTGTTTCAGACACACCCCTCACTAGTGGCTGGCCTGTGTCACGTGTTTCAGACACACCCCTCACTAGTGGCTGGCCTGTGTCACGTGTTTCAGACACACCCCTCACTAGTGGCTGGCCTGTGTCACGTGTTTCAGACACACCCCTCACTAGTGGCTGGCCTGTGTCACGTGTTTCAGACACACCCCTCACTAGTGGCTGGCCTATGTCACGTGTTTCAGACACACCCCTCACTAGTGGCTGGCCTATGTCACGTGTTTCAGATACACCCCTTGCTAGTGGCTGGCCTGTGTCACGTGTTTCAGACACACCCCTCACTAGTGGCTGGCCTATGTCACGTGGAAAAGTTTGCCTCAATAAAAGCAAGAGGATTCACTCTTTCACTACCCATACAAACTCGACTATTTTGTAAAAGTTTGGACAGATCAACAACTTCTGCTAGGTCAAAAGAGTTCAACATTTTGAATAGATGATATGCAGAAATAAGTCTGTCGGGTTCATATGGGTTGTTATTTCCAAACATGGTCTATTTTGAGTACCTCCGTGAATAAAACAAACAAACACACAGCTGCAAATATACACTCCATAAAACATATAAAAAGAACAGAGGTGTTACTTAACGGAGCGTTTAATAAATTAGAAAAAATGTACCCTCATTTATTAAACACTCCATAAACAACTACTAATAAAATAATACATTTATATACCAATTCCCTTGCAGTATAAAACACATAACAAGACTTAACCCCTCTTGTCTTCTCTTCTGGAATTTTTGGAACGTTAGCAGTCTATGTTTTACAAAAACAAAAACGAAAAACGCAACCGCTCTTCTTCTTCCTTCATGGCCTGAAACTCCCACGTTCACTCATGTTTTTTTGTTTTATTGCATGGGTGGATTTGTACGTGTATGACCGTTTTTACCCCGCCATTCTGGCAGCATACGCCGATTCTGAGGAAAGGAACCGCTCTAATGGTGTGACCCTGACCCTCACCTGCCGATTAAGTTCCTCCTGGCGCTTCATCAGCATTTCTTTTTCCATTTGAAGTTGCTTGAGTTTCATCTGACGTTGCTGATCGGCGGAGTTCAGCCCCCTCGGCACCCCTCCGGCCACCACCGGCGGAGAGCTGGCTCCACTGACGGGACTTCGCATCTGTTGCTGCTGTTGCTGTGGGGAGGGCAGAGAGGGGAAGGAGGGGGCTGGGCAGTTGGGCTGCTGCTGGTGTAGTCGCATGCCCGGCCGCTGTGCTTGCGTTGCTGTGCAGGGTGAGAAGAATGTAATGGTTATTATGACATTTTCATGGGGGTCCAATATTGCAATCGTTACGACATTTTCATGGGGGTCCAATATTGCAATCGTTATCATGACATTTTCATGGGGGTCCAATATTGCAATCGTTATCATAACATTTTCATGGGGGTCCAATATTGCAATCGTTATCATAACATTTTCATGGGGGTCCAATATTGCAATTGTTATCATAACATTTTCATGGGGGTCCAATATTGCAATTGTTATCATAACATTTTCATGGGGGTCCAATATTGCAATTGTTATCATAACATTTTCATGGGGGTCCAATATTGCAATCGTTATCATGACATTTTCATGGGGGTCCAATATTGCAATCGTTATCATAACATTTTCATGGGGGTCCAATATTGCAATCGTTATCATGACATTTTCATGGGGGTCCAATATTGCAATCGTTATTATGACATTTTCATGGGGGTCCAATATTGCAATCGTTATTAGAACATTGTGACTTTCATAGGCATCAAACTTTTTACAGCAAAGCCCCCAATATGAGGATCTGTAATTTCTTTTAATTTTTATTATATTTGTATTTTTTTTATAGTAAGGCAATTAGAAACATGTTCAGATTTGCACCATATAAATACCCTTATTATTTAAGTTATTGAGACATCCCAGTGCACTAAGGGATTTATAGAGCAAATCGAGAAAATTCATTATTGAACGAAGCGCATAGCGCTGAGTTCAATAATTATTTTCGAGATTTGCTCTATAAATCCCTTAGTGCACTGGGATTGTTTCAATAACGATATTGTCAGTACCGCCATAGAAAAAAGAAGATTCCAAATGCACATTTTGCAACGCGCATTTGAATAGGCATAACTGTGTGGTCAGGTCGTGTACAGTAAAGATCTACTTTTGTGTGGGGTGTCTCAAGTGTGTCGTGCTTTCGTCACACGCATTTTAATTTCTGTTGGTAAATTCCAGTGTAGCGTTAATCTGAACAGTGATGATCTTTCAGAGAGACCTCATCTGAACTCGGAGAAAGGCTCTTCATTATTTGCGATTCGAAACCTCCAGTCGAGCTTCGACGGATTGACTGTGCGGAGTGACTCCCCTTGAATTGACTCAAAGCGGGACTCGACGGTTCGCACATTTTCAAAACAAATGTGGCATATTTCTCGTGTTGTATCTTCACTCATCGGGGAGTCTGATACTAAATATGAACGGTAAGAATGCTCTGAACCCTACACGTATTATATCCCCATCGTTTTTTCGTTCACATTTGCCCAACATGTTAATTTGCTGAGCGGGGTTAATGTCGTCTGCTAGGCTACCTGCCAACCTGGGCAATGGAACGACTGCAGTCTGCACTGAGTCTGTACGCATGAGGCAGGCTGCTAATAAATCTTATATATGGTAAGAACGTTCTGAACCTTACACGTTTTCGATTACGATTGTTCTTGCTTTGAAATAATAATTCTGAAACCATTCATTTACTGAACTGATGTAGTCGTATTTCTGTGTTGTCTGCTACAGAGTCGATCGAGTCAGTCTTCCAAACTGGTCTAGCTGGTACGTTATCGGAATAACACTTGTGTTTTCTGTTAGCCGCTGGGAATTGTCTACTAACTCATCATTTGGTAATGTGGATGATAAGCTACATGCCACTAACACGGCATATGAGAAGAATCTATGTAAGTCGGCGAAAATTAGATGAAACACAGCGGCTTCTATTTTTTAGATCACTGGCACTGGCACAGGCACATGCAATCTGTCAGAAAAAAACCCACTTCTGCTTTAATTGAGAAGCAGGGAATTTATGGTCATTTGGTATTGTGGAGAATATAAGCTACATGTCATTAATTAATTCTGAGGATGAGAGCACAGTCTTGCTTAGGCAAAGGGCGCAAGAATACTCTCTGTGGAAAAGTTAGCGCACTCCAAGAGTGCGCTAACAGTTTTAGCGCATCGCCATTAGCCAATCAACTGGTTCACATCAGTCATGTGACACCAGTACTTACTGACAATTATTATTATCATTATTATTATTATCAATATAAACTGTCCCGAAGAAGCCTCCATTAGCAAAAATTTGACATCCTTGTGCTCTACTTGTGTTGGTGATTAAATTTTTTTTTAAATTTTTAACAGACATTTTTACATTTTGGTATGTTGGCAAAGCACAACGCTTTAGAGACAAATCATCATCTCTACGGTCTTAGAGGCAAAACCCACGTCTTAACGCGGTCCCTAATTGACCCCGAAGTTGACTTCGTGAAGATGTTGCAACATTTTTTACACAAAAAACTCAGTGCTATAAAACTCAGTGCGGCCAGCTTCGCGCAGTATTCTTCGCATAGTCAACTTTGCCCAGTTGATTTGAGGCTTCAGAGAATCAGAGGCCAAAGATGTACGTATCGAGGGGTGAAACCAGCTGGTCACCACTATCACCGAGTACATTTGGGTTTGACGTCAAAGCACCACGTCTTAAGACAAAAGACGTACGTATTGAGGGGTGAAATCAGCTGGTCACCACTATCACCGAGTACATTTGGGTTTGACGTCAAAGCACCACGTCTTAGAGACAAAAGACGTACGTATTGAGGGGTGAAACCAGCTGGTCACCACTACCACCGAGTACATTTGGGTTTGACGTCAAAGCACCACGTGTTAGAGGCAAAAGACGTACGTATTGAGGGGTGAAACCAGCTGGTCACCACTACCACCGAGTACATTTGGGTTTGACGTCAAAGCACCACGTGTTAGAGACAAAAGACGTACGTATTGAGGGGTGAAACGAGCTGGTCACCACTACCATCGAGTACATTTGGGTTTGACGTGAAAGCACCACGTGTTAGAGGCAAAAGACGTACGTATTGAGGGGTGAAACGAGCTGGTCACCACTACCACCGAGTACATTTGGGTTTGACGTGAAAGCACCAAGTCTTAGAGACAACAGACGTACGTATTGAGGGGTGAAACCAGCTGGTGGTCCGCTCCACGTGGTTGATGAAGTACATCTCTCCCTCAGGGGTGTAGGCTTTCTCCCACCCATGAGGGACGGCCATCTTCGTCACATCCACGGGACCACCAGGGGGCGTCTGTGTGCCGGAGGCGGGGCTGCCAGGTTGCTGGGGCGATCCCAGGCTGTTGGGGCTGTGAGATTTGCGGGGGTCTACCCAGGTAGTTGTTTGTAGCACGTGACTGTAAGAAGAAAAAAAAGTGAAATACTTTGTTAGACAGAGCAAAAGTCTGCTGAAGACAAACAAGCATTCAAGAAATGTAACGATTCCAGCATGCCTATTCCCCATACCCTTTACTACTTTGGTTTGTAGCTTGTGACTGCAATATCAAGAAAGGATACTGATAAAGCAATATTCAAGAAACTACTGATTCCAGCTCACCCATCCTCTCTCCCTTCCATCCACCCTCAACTCTGTTTCAGGGGTTGGGGGCAATTTTGACAACAATTACAAGACAATATTAACAGAGTTCTGCAATGAACAATCTTTAAGTTTGAACTGTTAGAGTTACTCCCCCATATCTCATAACCCTAAACTAATGATACAATACTTTAATACATGAATTAGTCTTTCAAGGATATGTTTCAGCCGTAAATCAAAAAATGTTTTTTATTATGCCTACCCCTAACAGTAACATTCGGCAGACAATATTGCTTTAACTCCCCCCCCCCCCCCCCCCCACACTCCCAATATCACCCACTTGACCTCCCATATGCAGATCCTTGAAACACCAGCTGGACACAATGCTACCTATGGCGTATATGATATATATATATATCTGTTTCCATTTCTGCCGCCTTCTTGCCAGGTTAAAATTTCGGAAAACTGTCAGTAAATGTAATTACTTTGGCTACGAATTTTTAATGTTTGAAATAGATGGATACTTTCCATGCTACGGGTAAAACGGATTACAGTAACTGGGGCAGAGATCAGTACAAAGCAGAGCAGTACCAGTAAAAGTGGTATTCATCCAGCATTACTGTAACAGTGATCAGTACAAAGCAGAGCAGTACCAGTAAAAGTGGTATTTATTCAGAGGCATAAAACAAGATCAGGTCATAGCCTAAAGCCACACAACACCTGCAAAAGTTGTGACAGTGCTTTGACCCCCTGCCAATCTAGGTGTGTGCTTTCCCCCCACACATAAACTATACAACCTGCCCGCTCCCCCTCCCCCCACCCCCCTGACCTCAGCCTACACAGGAAAACCTACAGTTGAGAGTCTTAACAAAGTAACAACCCTAGTGTGCTACAAGCTCTTAGTTTCTGCATTTGACCACAAATCACTTTTTTCCCTAAACATACTTCTACATGTTGACATGTCTCAAATCTGTCTTATGCTCTAGATGCATACAAGCAGAATCCAATAAATACAATGAAATTCCCATTTTAAAGACATCCGCCCCCCCCCCCCCCCCCCTATCAAGAGAAGAGAAAAAAAGAAAAAAAAAGAATAACCAAGCAACCAACCACCCAATTTACGACTTCCTCCCGGAGTCCCTTTAAAGACTGTTTTTCTCTGGAGGTTTTTCTTGGTGTGTGATTACCTCTGTAAATTTACCTCCATTTAAAGACCTGATTTTTCAGATTTAAAAGCTCTAAAAAGGAGGTTCCACTGTAGCTAATGTTCTAGACGCATATAATATGCAGAAATGTAGGTAACACGTGCAACCTTAAAACACAGAGCACATCTTCCATTTGTGATTTTCAGGCCGTAGCATCAGTAGGGTGATGGGGCGGGGACGTAGCTCAGTTGGTAGCGCGCTGGCTTTGTAGCCAGTTGGTCGCTATTAGCATGGGTTCGATCCCCACCTTCGGCGAGAGATTTATTTCTCTGAGTCAACTTTGTGCACTCTCTTTGGTGTCTGAACACCCCCTGTGTGCACACATGCGCACAAAAAAGATCCCAAGTTCACAGCGAAAGTCTCAGGGCTTGGAAAACATGAAGACACGCATGCATCATCTCTCGTCTCTGATTATCATGATCGTATTTTGATACTTTGACGAGACAAACCAAATGCTGGTGTGTCGAAGAAGACAGCCACAGCAGGCTTGTTCAAGTCAAATCTTCAGCATATTACCAATACCTGTCCCAATATAGGCCAACTGGCCCAAGAGGACTTAAGCCCTAAGAGTCAGTCAGTTGGGTGTTGATATGACAGCTTGCCATGTAAGACTAAGAGTGACCTATTTCCCAGGGAGACAATTCAAACTCCTGTGGAAATATTGTTTTGTAAACAGCTAACGTGGTTATTACAACATGCATTTTTGTTTAGTTTTTAAGTTGTTTTTTGCACATAAATTCACACATCTGCATACCTGATAGGACAATAACACGTAAATCATAAATGATATTACATAGTGACATGTATTCCTTTCTTTCTCTCTCTCTCACGCGCGCACTCTCACATGCGTGAATGCATGCACACACACACACACACACACACACACACACACACACACACACACACACACACACACACACAAAACACACAAACACACACTCTCAAACACACACACACACTCACACCACACACACACAAACACACACTCTCAAACACATCACACACACACACTACTGCAAACCCAGGTTGGCATTCACGTTCAGGTCAAAAGGCCCCAACCCTGTCCCCTCAGGGGCGGAACTGGGTCCAGAGGGGTCCAGAGGGGTCCAGAGGGGTCCAGAGGGGTCAGGAGAGAGGATGGGGTGGGGCCAAGCAGAGATGGAACCACCTGTTTGCCGTCACTACACAAACCCCAGGGATGAGAGAAGACAGTGGATGCAGCGAGAAAGAACACAGGCAGGTCAAGATTCAAGAAGACCGAGACACAGGGGAGAGAACCAGACACAGGGGAGAGAACCAGACACAGGGGAGAGAACCAGACACAGGGGAGAGAGCCCCTAAGGTAAAAGGAACTGGGGGAGAAGAGAGGAGAGAGAGAGAACGAGAGTAGTGTTGGAGAAAAGCAAGGGATGGTACAAGGGAAGAATCGAGGGGGGGGGGGGGGGGGGGGGGGGTAGGGGGGGGGGGGGGGGGGGGGAGCGGCCGGCCAGGGAAAGGTGAGCACCTGTTTGTTCACTAACAGAAGGCAGGAGGGAATGGAATGATGTGTGTGAGTGTGTGTGTGTGTGAGCAAGAGACAGAAAAAAAGAAAGAGAGAGAGAGAGAGAGAGAGAAAGAGAGAAAGAGAGAGAGACTATGTGTGTAAGTATGCCTGTGTGTGAGAGAAAGAGAGAGACTGTGTGTGTGTGTGTGTGTGTGTGTGTGCGTCTGCGTGCGTGTGTGTGCGTGCGTGCGTTCGCCTGTGTGCGTGAGAGAGAAAGATTGTGTGTGATTGTGAATGCATGCATACATGTACAAGAGATATAAAGAAAAGGAGTCAGCATATATATCTGTGTATGAGAGAGAGAGAGAGAGAGAGAGAGAGAGAGAGAGAGAGAGAGAGAGAGAGAGAGAGAGAGAGAGAGAGAGAGAGAGAGAGAGAAAATATATATGTGTGCATCTATCAAATCACCACAGCAGTCACAAACAGACAATATATGTGCGTGAGAACCAAGGCCTGCCGTCATGCATACAGGGTGAGAGAGAACGCTGACCTATCAATTAAGTTGTCAATTACCATACACAGTGTACACATTTTCCACCAACTATATGAGTCACCCAAGGTTAGCTTGTGAGAGAGGCATGTATAACTGTTCACAGGTTTCATTTTTTCCCAACAAAGGGAAACAGGGAGGGATAAAGGTGAATTATGGACTTACAGACCACGCCAAGTCAAACCATAATTTTCCGTACAAAAACAACAAGTCGCGTAAGGCGAAAATACAATATTTAGTCAAGTAGCTGTCGAACTCACAGAATGAAACTGAACGCAGCAAGACCGCATACTCGTAGCATCGTCACTCCACCGCCCGTGGCAAAGGCAGTGCCCGTGGAATTGACAAGAAGAGCGGGGTATTCGTTGCGCTAAGAAGGATAGCACGCTTTTCTGTACCTCTCTTCGTTTTAACTTTCTGAGCGTGTTTTTAATCCAAACATATCATATCTATATATTTTTGGAATCAGGAACCGACAAGGAATACGATGAAAGTGTTTTTAAATTGATTTCGAAAAAAAAAAATTTGATAATAATTTTTATATATTTAATTTTCAGAGCTTGTTTTTAATCCAAATATAACATATTGATATGTTTTTGGAATCAGCAAATGATGGAGAATAAGATAAACGTAAATTTGGATCGTTTTATAAATTTTTAATTTTTTTTACAATTTTCAGATTTTTAATGACCAAAGTCATTAATTAATTTTTAAGCCACCAAGCTGAAATGCAATACCGAACCCCGGGCTTCGTCGAAGAGTACTTGACCAAAATTTCAACCAATTTGGTTGAAAAATGAGGGCGTGACAGTGCCGCCTCAACTTTCACGAAAAGCCGGATATGACGTCATCAAAGACATTTATCAAAAAAATGAAAAAAACGTTCGGGGATTTCATACCCAGGAACTCTCATGTCAAATTTCATAAAGATCGGTCCAGTAGTTTAGTCTGAATCGCTCTACACACACACACACACAGACACACACACAGACACACACACGCACATACACCACGACCCTCGTTTCGATTCCCCCTCGATGTTAAAATATTTAGTCAAAACTTGACTAAATATAAAAAGAAGTAGAAATAAAGAACAAAAGAAAGGAAACTGAATGGACAGGGCTAGGACTGAGAGAACAATACTATAAAGTGAATGGACAGGGCTTGGACTGAGAGAACAATACTATAAAGTGAATGGACAGGGCTAGGACTGAGAGAACAATTGATACTATAAAGTGAATGGACAGGGCTAGACTGGGAGAACAATACTATAAAGTGAATGAACAGGGCTAGGACTGGGAGAACAATACTATAAAGTGAGTGGACAGGGCTAGGACTGGGAGAACAATACTATAAAGTGAATGGACAGGGCTAGGACGACTGAGAGAACAATACTATAAAGTGAATGGACAGGGCTAGACTGGGAGAATACTATAAAGTGAATGGACAGGGCTAGACTGAGAGAACAATACTATAAAGTGAATGGACAGGGCTAGACTGGGAGAACAATACTATAAAGTGAATGGACAGGGCTAGGACTGAGAGAACAATACTATAAAGTGAATGGACAGGGCTAGACTGGGAGAACAATACTATAAAGTGAATGGACAGGGCTAGGACTGGGAGAACAATACTATAAAGTGAATGGACAGGGCTAGGACTGGGAGAACAATACTATAAAGTGAATGGACAGGGCTAGGACTGGGAGAACAATACTATAAAGTGAATGGACAGGGCTAGGACGACTGGGAGAACAATACTATAAAGTGAATGGACAGGGCTTGGAATGGGAGAGCAATACTATAAAGTGAATGGACAGGGCTAGGACTGAGAGAACAATACTATAAAGTGAATGGACAGGGCTAGACTGGGAGAACAATACTATAAAATGAATGGACAGGGCTAGGACTGGGAGAACAATACTATAAAGTGAATGGACAGGGCTAGGACTGGGAGAACAATACTATAAAGTGAATGGACAGGGCTAGGACTGGGAGAACAATATTATAAAGTGAATGGACAGGGCTTGGACTTGGAGAACAATACTATAAAGTGAATGGACAGGGCCAGGACTGGGAGAACAATACTATAAAGTGAATGGACAGGGCTAGACTGGGAGAACAATACTATAAACTGAATGGACAGGGCTAGGACTGGGAGAACAATACTATAAACTGAATGGACAGGGCTAGACTGGGAGAACAATACTATAAAGTGAATGGAAAGGGCTGAGACTGGTGTCTCTCTCTCACTCTCCCTCTCTCCATCTCTCCCTCTCTCTGTCTCTCTCCCTCTCTCTCTCTCTGTCTCTCTCCCTCACCCTGTCTCTGTCTCTCTCTCTCCCTCTCTGTCTCTATCTGTCTCTGTCTCTCCCTCTCTCTCTCCCTCCCTCTCTCTCTCTCTCTCTCTCCCTCTCTCTCCCTCCCTCCCTCTCTCTCTCTCTCTCTCTCCCTCTCTCTCTCACACACACACACATGCACACCGGTAGGAAATAACGGAATGGAATGTAAATGTTGCTAAGCTCTCAAAGGAACATCTTGACTTTGGTCAAACAAAACCAATTTTTTTTTCTTTTAACTCGAGCGGTCGATCCAAAATTGGCCATGAAAAAAACCCACCTAAATATTACTGACAACAAAAACACACTAAATATTACGACAATAATGTTTTAAACCTTTAAAGATGACAATGTAAAAATAATGTTTTTAACCTTTAAAAATGACAATGTGCAAACTATTATGGAGAATTCCCACCTTTAACCCCTTGACTGCCTTAGGACGGGTATACCCGTCATGCGCTTGTGCAGTCCCAGCGTCTTAGGACGGGTATACCCGTCGTGCGCTTGTGCAGCCGCAGCGTCTTAGGACGGGTATACCCGTCGTGCGCTTGTGCAGCCGCAGCGTCTTAGGACGGGTATACCCGTCATGCGCTTGTGCAGTCGCAGCGTCTTAGGACGGGTATACCCGTCATGCGCTTGTGCAGTCGCAGCGTCTTAGGACGGGTATACCCGTCATGCGCTTGTGCAGTCGCAGCGTCTTAGGACGGGTATACCCGTCATGCGCTTGTGCAGTCGCAGCGTCTTAGGACGGGTATACCCGTCATGCGCTTGTGCAGTCGCAGCGTCTTAGGACGGGTATACCCGTCGTGCGCTTGTGCAGCCGCAGCGTCTTAGGACGGGTATACCCGTCATGCGCTTGTGCAGTCGCAGCGTCTTAGGACGGGTATACCCGTCGTGCGCTTGTGCAGCCGCAGCGTCTTAGGACGGGTATACCCGTCATGCGCTTGTGCAGCCGCAGCGTCTTAGGACGGGTATACCCGTCATGCGCTTGTGCAGCCACAGCGTCTTAGGACGGGTATACCCGTCTTCTCCGTTCAGGAATTTTCCAGAAATGCTACGTCACTGCTGACACACAAATAGCAGCCAATGGCTCATTCTCATGAATAAGCATAAATGGTGACGCGGTTTTGCGTCTGAAGGCTATTTTCGGCCTTGGCGACAGGGTAGGGGAGAGAAATCTCGACTCGTCAAAATGGCTAACGGTGACAGTCGACCGGGCCCTAGTAGGGAAAAACAAAGCCGGACTGACGCTACATGCGATGCAAATGATTATGGATACTGACAGGGGAAGGGGGAGATCTTCTTTTGGACGATTCGTTGGAAACAGGTAGATGACAGTGATTATAATCCTTTCTTGGAGCAAGCAAAACAGCCACCTGTGTTTGATCCACAGGCACCGGAAGATGCGCCGGACTGATTTTTCAAAAGTTCATATTTAAACATCATTATAAGCCAAACTAATTATTATTTCCATGATTAGACACTAAAAACAGATTCTTGGTTCAATTTCCTTTAAAAATAACATAGGTTTTACTTACCTACCTACTGCCAGTTTGGAGCTAGAATTTTTTGTGAATTATTACACCCCGAACTCCAATATTCCCTGGCAGTCAGCTAGAATGCACATACGCAAGTTTTGATTGGCAGCGAAAGGGTTAAAGATGAAAATATACAAATAATGTTTTAAACCTTTAAAAAACACAATGTGCAAATAAATATGGAGAATGCACACCAAAACACAGCAAGCGAAGAAAAGCAAAGAACAGAGGCCCTGAGGGTAAGTTTGGGAGATCACACTCAGACATGAGACAAACCAAGAGAAGGAATGTCTCTGTTGAAACGGCCTTCTCAATTCAAACAGGGTCTTCCTGTCCAGTGCTCAATGAAAGAGATGGACAGGAAAAGAAGCTGAAATGGACCAGGGGTTGGTTGGGGTGCAATGTCCAGTATCAATGAATGAATGAATGAATGGACGGGCGCAGTGGTGTGGTGGTAAGACGTCGGCCTCCTAATCGGGAGGTCGTGAGTTTGAATCCCGGTCGCTGCCGCCTGGTGGGTTAAGAGTGGAGATTTTTCCGATCTCCCAGGTCAACTTATGTGCAGACCTGCTGGTGACTTAACCCCCTGCGTGTGTACACGCAAGCATAAGACCAAGTGTGCATGGGAAAGATCCTGTATTCCATGTCGGAGTTCGGTGGGATATGGAAACACGAAAATACCCAGAATGCCTACTCAACGAAAGCGGAGTGAAGCTGACTATGCTCTCAGAGTATAGTTTGGGGAACCCAAATGAGAAAACGAGCTCACACGTAACCAGAAAATTCTGGAACGCTAAAGAAGAAGAATGAATGAATCACTGAATGGAGCGTCCGGTTATCCGAGTCCTTTTGTCTGTACGCTCGGTTTTTTTCCTGAACTCTCAAGTTAACATTGTATTTTGATTTTGACAACCACAACAGAGAACAGTAACTGTAAGCGTAACACTCTAATTTCCTATACATGTAACAGCATCAAAAGCATGCTTGAGTTGTTAATGCGAAAGATTGTGTATGAGTGCGCCTTGAGTCGCCTTGTGGTGAGATATGTGCGCGTTATAAATTCCCGTATTATTATTATTATTATTATTATAAAAGCAATGCATTTTGTCACTACATGTAATACAGTCTTCTTCTTCTGCGTTCGTGGGCTGAAACTCCCACGTACACTCGTGTTTTTTGCACGAGTGGAATTTTACCTGTATGACCGTTTTTTTACCCCGCCATTTAGGCAGCCATACGCCGTTTTCGGAGGAAGCATGCTGGGTATTTTCATGTTTCTATAACCCACCGAACTCTGACATGGATTACAGGATTTTTTCGTGCACACTTGGTCTTGTGCTTGCATGTACACACGGGGGTGTTCGGACACCGAGGAGAGTCTGCACACAAAGTTGATTCTGAGAAATAAATCTCTCGCCGAACGTGGCGACGAACTCACGCTGACAGCGGCCAACTGGATACAAATCCAGCGCGCTACCGACTGAGCTACATCCCCGCCCCATGTAATACAGTGGAACCTGCCTTTTTAGACCTGACCCCCAATTTATTAAGACTCCCTCGCTTTCAGGACCCTGCTTTCTCAGACATTGTCCTTCATAACCGCTGTAATTTTACCATTTTAAGACTCGCTCCATTTTAAGACTCGCTCCATTTTAAGACTCGCTCCATTTTAAGACCTGGTTTTCTCAGATTTCTGAAGGTCTTAAACTTAAAAGGGGGTTTCCACGGTATACAGCTTACTCCTCACAATTTCTTCACAGCAAGTAAAGATAGAGCTTAAAAGAACTGTTGAAGCATAAAAACATTGTACTTAAGTAAAACTAAAAGGAACAGATTATACAGTAGCACAAGCAGCGCATTTCACACTAGACTGCATCCTCACCCCCGAAATAGACCAATCTGCACTGAGCCTCCCCACCACAGCAAGAAAACAGGTGACACAAATAGGCCAAGAATAAGACTCAGAATTCTCCCCACCACAGCAAGAAGACAGGTGACACAAATAGGCCAAGAGTAAGACTCAAAGAGTTCTCCCCACCACAGCGGAGGAAAAACAGCTTGTTGACAAAATGGACAAGGCAATCATCAATTGCAGTGAACCGTGGAGTCCACTCTGGCCCAATCATTGAACTGCCCACACTGGACTACACTGGACTGTATACACTGCAGTGGAACCTCGCTTTTAAGACCCCCAATTTAAGACTCCCTCTCTTTTTAAGACCCTGTTTTCTCAGACTTTTTGTTCACCTCTGTAATTTTACCCCCTTTTAAAGACTCCCTCAAAAATATTAAGACATGATTTTTTCAGATTTGTGGAGGTCTTGAAAGGGGGGACTGTAAAGGGGGGTTCCACTGTACTACACTGTAAAGGGAGGTTCCACTGTACTACACTGTAAAGGGGGGTTCCACTGTACTACACTGTAAAGGGAGGTTCCACTGTACTACACTGTAAAGGGAGGTTCCACTGTACTACACTGTAAAGGGGGGTTAAGAGTAGAAATAATTAGTATTTAGTGTAGGAGGAGGGTTGGGGGTGGGTAGGGAGGGGGTGGGTATGGTTTACTTTGAGCAGGTCGATTTCAGTTTTAATAAACAATTCTAGAGAATTGTGTATCTTATATTTGAGTTTTTCGTGTTTTAGACATTGATGCATTTAATAGTTTTAACGAGTTGCCTTTTGTTTTATCATTCTGGTGTTTATCTAGATGTGCTGTGTATCTTATAAGAAGTTCTTAAAAGTTCGAAGTTATTTTAGCATATAGGTTTTTTTATGGTCTTAACAGTTAAACATGTATTACGTTATCATTAAGATTCATGCTTTGTTAGCACTAAGCAGTTGTTTTAATCAGTCTGGTTTTCTCTTGTTTTCATCTTATGAACATTCTACATGTTAGACTAACTTATTGTCTTGTACAGAAGAACAACTGTGTGAATGGTGCTATACTGAATGAAAGAGTGTGACATGAAGTTCTTGTACATCATTGTAAAGAGTGTGAATGACGTTTTAGTTTAGATCTCAAGCGCTTAGAGCAAGCCTTTTTAACGAAAGTTTTTGATTTAGCGCTATATAAATGTTCTTATTATTATTATTTAAGTTATTGAGACATCCCAGTGCATTAAGGGATTTATAGAGCAAATCGAGAAAATTCATTATTGAACGAAGCGCATAGCGCTGAGTTCAATAATTATTTTCGAGATTCGCTCTATAAATCCCTTAGTGCACTGGGATTGTTTCAATAACGATATTGTCAGTACCGCCATAGAAAAAAGAAGATTCCAAGCGCACATTTTGCAACGCGCATTTGAATAGGCATAACTGTGTGGTCAGGTCGTGTACAGTAAAGATCTACTTTTGTGTGGGGTGTCTCAAGTGTGTCGTGCTTTCGTCACACGCATTTTAATTTCTGTTGGTAAATTCCAGTGTAGCGTTAATCTGAACAGTGATGATCTTTCAGAGAGACCTCATTTGAACTCGGAGAAAGGGCTGTGCTCTTCATTATTTGCGATTCGAAACCTCCAGTCGAGCTTCGACGGATTGACTGTGCGGAGTGACTCCCCTTGAATTGACTCGAAGCCGCGGGACTCGACGGTTCGCACATTTTCAAAACAAATGTGGCATATTTCTCGTGTTGTATCTTCAGTCATCGGGGAGTCTGATACTAAATATGAACGGTAAGAATGCTCTGAACCCTACACGTATTATATCCCCATCGTTTTTTCGTTCACATTTGCCCAACATGTTAATTTGCTGAGCGGGGTTTATGTCGTCTGCTAGGGCAATCAAACCACTGCACTGACTGAGTCTGCACGCACGAGGCACGCTGGTAATAAGTCTTATAATGGTAAGAACGTTCTGAACCCTACACGTTTTCGATTACGATTGTTCTTGCCTTGAAATAATAATTCGGAAACCATTCATTTACTGAACTGATGCAGTCGTATTTCAGTGTAGTCAGTGCGGCAAAGTATTCATGACAGAGTCGATCGAGTCAGTCTTCCAAACTGGTCTAGCTGGTACGTTATCGGAATAACACTTGTGTTTTCTGCTAGCGGGTGGGAATTTTATATTAACTCATCATTTGGTAATGTGGATGATAAGCTACATGCCACTAACACGATGAGAAGAATCTATGCAAGTCGGCGAGAATTAGATGAAACTGACACAGCGGCTTCTATTTTTAGATCAGTGGCAGCCGCACTGTGGCACAGGCACATGCAATCTGTCAGAAAAAAAACACTACTGCTTTAATTGAGAACCAGGGAATTTATGGTCATTTGGTATTGTGGAGAATATAAGCTACATGTCAGTAATTAATTCTGAGGATGAGAGCACAGTCTTGCTTAGGTAAAGGGCGTAAGAATACGCTCTGTGGAAAAGTTTTAGCGCATCGCCATTAGCCAATCAACTGGTTCACATCAGTCATGTGACACCAGTACTTACTGACAATTATTATTATAAAGGGGGGTTCCACTGTACTACATTGTAAAGGGGGGTTCCACTGTAATGTTACCCCTTTCACATGTTCAGCCTGCTTGCAAAGGACAAGGCAATCATCAAATTCAGTGAACCGTGGAGTTCACACTGGTCCAAGTCTTGCACTGGTCACACTGGACTACACTGTAAAGGGGGGTTCCACTGTAATGTTACCCCTTTCACATGTTCAGCCTGCTTGCAAAGGACAAGGCAATCATCAAATTCAGTGAACCGTGGAGTTCACACTGGTCCAAGTCTTGCACTGGTCACACTGGACTACACTGTAAAGGGGGGTTCCACTGTAATGTTACCCCTTTCACATGTTCAGCCTGCTTGCAAAGGACAAGGCAATCATCAAATTCAGTGAAGCGTGGAGTTCACTCTGGTCCAAGTCTTGCACAAGACTTTCCTTAGTCTCATGGTCTTGAATGACCTTTGTAGGACCTTCTTCAACTCACTTGGCCTTGTGATAGAAACTTGTAGGACCTTCTTCAACTCACTTGGCCTTGTGATAGAAACTTGTAGGACCTTCTTCAACTCACTTGGCCTTGTGATAGAACCTTTGTAGGACCTTCTTCAACTCACTTGGCCTTGTGATAGAACCTTTGTAGGACCTTTGGTTAAAAACAACTACTGTAATCTAGATTCAATGACCATGGAAGTCCTTCCTGGGGGTGGGATGTTCTTATTCTGAATAACCTGTAAATTCACCACAGAAGTTATCATCGATCACCTCTCATTATTAGTACATGTACTTGACGGGCGCAGTGGCATGGTGGTAAGACGTCGGCCTCCTAATCGGGAGGTCGTGAGTTCGAATCCCGGCCGCGGCCGCCTGGTGGGTTAAGTGTGGAGATTTGTCCGATCTCATAGGTTAACTTATGTGCAGACCTGCTAGTGGCTTATCCCCCTTCGTGTGTACACGCAAGCACAAAACCAAGTGCGCACGAAAAAGATCCTGTAACCCATGTCAGAGTTCGATGGGTTATAGAAACACGAAAATACCCAGCATGCTTCCTCCGAAAGCGGCGTATGGCTGCCTAAATGGCGGGGTAAAAACATTCATACACGTACAATTCCACTCATGCAAAAACACGAGTGTACGTGGGAGTTTCAGCCCACGAACGCAGAAGAAGAAGAAGAGGTACATGTACTTCTCTGTTGTTTTTCTCCACTTTTAAGACTGATAAGTGAAAGTTTTAGTGAACGTTTTCCTTTTGTCTATAAATATAATGAAACATTCCAATTTCCATTTGCCTTTCTTTTTATTGATTCAACACATGATAAATGTTGTTCAACGCCCTCACGGTTTAAACCATTAGGGGCATCATTGATTCAACACGGACAGCTGGGTGCTTATATTAAAAAATATACAAACATCACCAGTTTGTGTCATCAAGATGTACCTTTTTCGATGCCCAGGTGAAAAAGTATCACATAGTATACTAATGGTGTTGAACAACCTTGCTAGACTCAGTCTTGACAGAAGAAAGCTTGCATTTTACAGCAACACTTAAAACGGCTAACATTCAATTGTAAAATTGATACCTTTTCATATCACTGAACCAAGCAGTCCTTTTCTTTCATTCTCAACATCAAGTATCCTTTGACTTGGACCCAAACCAGAAATCAATCGTGTGGCATCATTCTGTACAGAATGGGACTGGGAATGTTTTGCTTAAAGCCATATGTACTCGATGACTATACACGCTAATTGCTTTTCCAACAGCTGGAGACAGACTAAATTAAGTTCCCTGCAAAATATTGTGGTCTAGGACCCCTTAAATGTTGAGATATTTGAATTTTCATTTTGATCTGGATCGTCCTATTTATAGATTTGGCAACACATGTAACGTTGATGCAAGGGAGAGAACACCGCGGCTTTGTTGACGTCCTCACTTTTTCAGAGGCTAGAACAAGCTGTAATGCATGTATTATGGTCCGCGCATGGTGACGTATCGTCATTATATGGTCTTATGGTGCGTTTGACATCGATTGTGGGCAAACTACACTTTGTAAACACGGGAGTGCGTTGGTATGCCTTTAAATAATTCAGCAGACTTACAAGAAATAAATAATTATAATAATGGTGTTCAATATTATACATTATTTGTATTTTTGATCAACATTTGACATTTCACACAGATCGAGACAGCCAATGTTCCTACAAGACTGCGCCAGCACATGGCTTTACATTTTGAGAGAGAGAGAGAGAGAGAGAGAGAGAGAGAGAGAGAGAGAGAGAGAGAGAGAGAGAGAGAGAGAGAGAGAGAGAGAAAGAGAGAGAAAGAGAGAGCGGGAGAGAGCGGGAGAGAGGGGAGAGAGAGAGGGGGAGAGAGGGGAGAGAGAGAGGGGGAGAAAGACCTAAGACATTTTATTGATTAAACACACAAGGTTCATTTCAACCGGGTGAGGGGGGGGGGGTGTGTGTGCCGTGTGTTTGTAGCCTATTTATGGACAATCACCCGGTTTTATCTCTTTCTCTCTAACATATACTCACACGAACACACACGCTCTCACTCTCTCTCTCTCACTCTCTTTCTCTTAAACCTGAAGACATATCCAGCGCATGAGTTAACAATATGGATAGGTGCAACGACAAACACGTTTACAGTGCTTACATACATTATCGGCTTTCAATCATGCTCTATCGTTCCACGGCACAAACTCTCTCTCCCTCTCTCTGTCTCTCTCTTTCTGCCTGTCTCTGTCTCTCTCTCTCCATGAAAAGGGCCCAAGGCCTACTCATTAAAACATTCAGACTTCAGACTTCTCTCTCTCTCTCTCTCTCTCTCTCTCTCTCTCTCTCTCTCTCTCTCTCTCTTTTTAACATACAAACATTTCCAGCGCAAAAATCAACAATTTGAATAGGTACAACAACAACACAAGTGTACTACACCAGAGGGGGAGAGAGAGAGAGAGAGAGGGGGGAGAGAGAGGGGGGGAGAGAGAAAGAGAGAGAGAGGGGGAGAGAGAGAGAGGAGGGGAGAGAGAGAGGGGGAGAGAGAGGTGGGGGGGGGAGAGAGAGGGGGGAGAGAGAGAAAGAGAGAGGGGGAGAGAGAGAGGGGGGAGAGGGAGAAAGAGAGAGAGAGGGGGAGAGAGAGGGGGGGAGAGAGAGAGGGGGGAGAGAGAGAGAGGGGGGGGAGAGAGAGAGAGAGAGAGAGAGGGGAGAGAGAGAGAGGGGGGGGGAGAGAGAGAGCAACAGAGACAGGAAGACAAACAGAGACAACAAGAGATTCAAACAGAGATGATAACGCCACAAAAGCACAGACACTCAAACAACCAGCTCAGAGTGAAGGGGCCACCCTGAGGCCCCAAGGCAACAGTTGAAACACACACACCCACCCACCCACTCATTCTCCATCTCACACAGGGTGAAACACAGGGGGTTAATCCACCCCAGAATCAGACACGGTAGTGTTCTCTCCACCCCTCACAACTTGGGTGTTCTCAACCCATCCACCCGTCCCTTTTCCTGTCCCACCCCTCTCCCACTTGACA
Organism: Littorina saxatilis; assembly: GCF_037325665.1. Taxonomy (NCBI): domain Eukaryota; kingdom Metazoa; phylum Mollusca; class Gastropoda; order Littorinimorpha; family Littorinidae; genus Littorina; species Littorina saxatilis. The sequence goes on along the minus strand of NC_090257.1, from coordinate 1,475,453 downwards.
ACAACCCGGCCACCCAAAATAGCAAACCACAGGCATAGGAATTGAAAATTGGCACAAGTCTTTGTGTGAGATGGACAGTGACTGCAAGTGTTCACATCCTCCTCCAAAGCAACAAACCACAGGCACTAGAAATAGAATGTAAGTCTAGAAGTCTTCCCTCAAAGCGAACCCAAGAGTGTTGGAGGTAGACAATCCTCGCCAGGGGCTGTTGTTGAAGGGGTGGAAATAGCACTGAGGGAAGGGAGGTAGACAATCCTGGCCAGGGGCTGTTGTTGAAGGGGTGGAAATAGCACTGAGGGAAGGGGGGAGAGTGCGCTTCACTTGCTCCCCTCAAAGAACCGCAAGTCTGTTTTTCTCCTGCCCTGCCCCTCCTTCCACCTCCAGTCCCTCTAACACCACCCCCCCCCCCTCTTCCCTTTTTAGTTTACCTGTCTACCTGTCCAGGTAGTACTGAGTAGTAGTAGTCTGGTGTTTTTTCCTCTGCACCACCTATCTCCTTCCAGTCTCTCTACCCCACAGGTAGTTTGCTATTGTTTTTCCTTCCCACTCTTCCCTCCAGTCTCTCTGCCCCACAGCCCCCACCCTTCCCTACCTGTCTAGATAGCAGTGCAGTTTTCCCTGCTCCTACCCCTCCATCCAGTCTCCCTACCCCCCCCCCCCTCCACCATCCAGCTTGTGGTCTATCTTTTCCTCCCCAAAACCCCTCCTTCTAGTTTCTGTGCCCCACCCCCTGTGTTTGTTGTTGTTACCTCTACTTGTCTAGTACCAGTCCATTGTTTGTTGTTGTTACCTCTCCTTGTCTAGTACCAGTCCACATAGCAATCTGAGGTGTTTGTTGTTGTTACCTCTACTTGTCTAGTACCAGTCCACATAGTAATCTGAGGTCTTTGTTGTTACCTCTACTTGTCTAGTACCAGTCCACATAGTAATCTGAGGTGTTTGTTGTTGTTACCTCTACTTGTCTAGTACCAGTCCACATAGCAATCTGAGGTGTTTGTTGTTACCTCTACTTGTCTAGTACCAGTCCACATAGCAATCTGAGGTGTTTGTTGTTGTTACCTCTACTTGTCTAGTACCAGTCCATTGTTTGTTGTTGTTACCTCTCCTTGTCTAGTACCAGTCCACATAGCAATCTGAGGTGTTTGTTGTTGTTACCTCTACTTGTCTAGTACCAGTCCACATAGCAATCTGAGGTGTTTGTTGTTGTTACCTCTACTTGTCTAGTACCAGTCCACATAGCAATCTGAGGTGTTTGTTGTTGTTACCTCTACTTGTCTAGTACCAGTCCACATAGTAATCTGAGGTCTTTGTTGTTACCTCTACTTGTCTAGTACCAGTCCACATAGTAATCTGAGGTGTTTGTTGTTGTTACCTCTACTTGTCTTGTACCAGTCCACATAGTAATCTGAGGTGTTTGTTGTTGTTACCTCTACTTGTCTAGTACCACTTCCACATAGTAATCTGAGGTGTTTGTTGTTGTTACCTCTACTTGTCTAGTACCAGTCCACATAGTAATCTGAGGTTTTTTTCCCCCATGCCAACCCCTCCATCCACTCTCTTTACCCCAACCCATCTTACCTGTACCGGTCTACCATCCAACTAGTGGTCCCTGTTTTCGTCTGCACTCCCCCCCTTCCCTTCCATTTTCTGTGCCCTACCGGCTACCCCTTTTTTTGTAGTTTTGTTTGTTACCTGTACTTATCTACATGTCCAGGTAGTAGTTGGAAATAGGCAGTCTGGGTCTGCTCCTTGCCCTCAGGGCTAGGGAAGAGTTCATCTGATTTCACCTCTACCTCTGACATTACCCTTTGGTCAAAAGATCACCAGTAGTCCCTTGAGTGACCGACAACAGATGGAGTACAGACTGAGAGGGTCAATCTTTCAGGCTACCTTCACCCTAGTCTTTTTTTCTTTTGTTTAATGTATTTTATTTCATTACTGTCCTGGATTTGTAGTACAATGGAACCCCCATTTTAACACTTTCAAACATTGAGAAAATCAGGTCTCAAAAAGGAGGAAGTCTTAAAATTCCTAGTATCAATAAACGTATCATGGATGTTTGGGCTGCTCCTTTAAAGCAAGTAGCCATGTAAACCTAATTTAGATTGATTAAACTGGTGTTAAAACTAACCACAGTTATAAACAGAGAAAGACTTCAAGGTTCAGATGATGCTAAAAACTAACCCCAATGTTAGTGTCAAGAACAGAAAGACTTAAAAAACATCCAGTGATGTTAAAACTAACCACCATTTTTAACCAAAGACATGTAAGGTACAGCCTGAACAGAACAGTTTGTGTGTTTTCTGCACTGGCTGCTCAACAGACCCCAACCCCTCCCCCCTCCTTTTCACAAGCTTATCATTAGGCTGTGTGAGGAGTGTGGGATCACCTGACAGGGCTATAATCAGTCACAGGTTTATGAGACAGGGAGCTGAGACTAGGAGGCAAGCTTTCCCATACATTGTGCTTCTCTAAGTGTGGGGGCCGGACTTGCCTCTGTGGCAGCAATATCTATGGGTACCTTACTTTTAGCGGTCCTGGTTCCAAGTAATAAAAGTCTGCCTAGGGTCATAAGTAACTGGAACGCACACTGTGTTTTGAAACGTTCAAGTCTTGAAACACTCCCAACACTAACGTTGAACTTAAAGCTGGTCTACTGATACTGGAATTTTTGTACTGTGGTAACTAGGAACTGGTCAATGCTATGAAATTCACATTTATAAAGTCACAACTTTTTTCTAACAGTAGTATGTTATGGTGAACTTGGCGTGTATTGAAACGGGTTTCAGTGATTTCAAACCCCTCATTAAAGCCTCCAAATCTCAAAACCCTCATCTAGCCTCCAAATCTCAAACCCCTCATCAAGCCTCCAAATCTCAAACCCCTCATCAAAGCAAATCTCAAAACCCTCATCAAAGCCTCCAAATCTCAAAACCCTCATCAAAGCCTCCAAATCTCAAAACCCTCAAAATCCTCATCAAAGCCTCCAAATCTCAAAACCCTCATCAAAGCCTCCAAATCTCAAAACCCTCAACAAAGCCTCCAAATCTCAAAACCCTCAACAAAGCCTCCAAATCTCAAAACCCTCATCAAAGCCTCCAAATCTCAAAACCCTCAACAAGGCCTCCAAATCTCAAAACCCTCATCAAAGCCTCTAAATCTCAAAACCCTCAACAAAGCCTCCAAATCTCAAAACCCTCAACAAAGCCTCCAAATCTCATGATAGCCAAGCTTTCGAACCCTTTCGCTCTGGAAGAAACCTGGCTGCATGTACATACAATCTTATGAACTATACTGTTCAAAAAAAGAAACGCATAGCTTGTAATATTTGGTTAATTTAGTTATATGGCTACAAGGATATCCACCAAACTGCAGAAAATGTTTATCTGGTCGTCGACCTTTCGTCCATTGCCACAAGTGAGCTCTGCACGTGACGCATGCGTTATCAGTGGCTACAATGTCAAAATTGCTCATTTGGCATGACCACTCGTCATGCTTCAGTGTAATCTTGTGAAACTCGGGGAATATTGAGCTCTCACCATGTCTTCCAAAACCCATAAAAGCGGATTGTTCGCCACAAAGAAATCAGACGACAATTCAGCGACGAAAGATGGCCCGATTGAGCAGAGAAGACCGCCAAATTGCATTGGGTCGTTTACAAGCAGGCCAAAGTCAAAGTGCAATCGCCAGGCACTTCCACGTGTCCCAGAGCACCATCAGTAGACTGTGGGTCAGGTTTCAAGCCACTGGCTCCGTTGCTGACTTGCCACGAGCGGGAAGACCAAGGGCGACAACTGCTGCTCACGACCGCTTCATACGGCTCCGCCACCTCCGGAATCGTTTCCTGTCGGCCTCATCTTCTGTCCAGGCTCTCCCCGGGCCACACCGATTATCGGACCAGACCGTGCGGAACCGCCTGCATGAAGCTGGTTTGAGAGCTCGCAGACCTCACAGAGGAGCTGTCCTCACCCGCCGCCATCGCCAGAACCGAGTGCAGTGGGGCAACCAGCACCTTCGCTGGACCGTTCGGAATCACTGGAGACACGTGTGGTTCAGCGACGAGTCCTACTTCCTGCTCCAGCGACATGATGGTCGGAGGAGGGTCTACCGGAGAGTAAACGAACGTTACGCGCCCAACTGTGTGGATGAGGCACCCGTTCATGGTGGTGGAGGCGTCATGGTGTGGGGGGCGATCAATACCGCTGGAAGGAGCACCCTGGTGCACGTCCAAGGGCGCATAACTGCCCAGCGATACGTGGAGGAAATTCTGCGCCCACACGCCCTTCCTCTTCTGGCTGACCAGGATGCCATATTCCAGCAGGACAACGCCCGCCCGCACACAGCACGACTCACCACCCAGTTCCTCACCGACCACCATGTCCAGGTGCTTCCCTGGCCATCCATGTCGCCAGACATGAACCCGATAGAACACCTCTGGGATGAATTGGACAGACGTGTGCGCAGGCGAGAAGAAGCGCCGGCAAATCACCGCGATCTATTGCAGGCACTTCAGGAGGAGTGGGACACCATCCCACAGCAAGATATCCGGCATCTGATCCAGTCCATGCCCAGAAGGTGCCGGGCAGTTGTTGCTGCTCAAGGCAGTAAGGCAGGGGTACTGACTTGACAGCCTCGGCACCCAATCGTATTGATTGACTGATTGATTTGAAGATGCAAATGAACTGTGTGTGCATTCAACTGTGTCCATACCAAATTTCAAACAAATAATCTAAATATTGGATTTTCTGTTAATTTTTTCGAAAAATAAAACAAATTTGGCAAGTAGCAACTATGCGTTTCTTTTTTTGAACAGTATATAGGTGCATCTCAAAACTATAAAAGGATGTCAACAAACAAAGGAAAGATTAACCTACTTCAGTTCAAGTATTGCTTCTTTCCTTAACTCAAGTAGTTCTTATAGGTCCCACCAGGACATGTTCAGCCCACATCATATGTTATTCTATAGATATATATCCTACTAGCACTACAGTCAAACCTGTCCATTACAGGGATGGCCAAATCATCCGCCCGATCACCAGGGGCAAGTAAAACATCTGCCGGGCTAGTAAGGCTAGTAGAAAGCGGCCAGCAACTCGCCCGGCTGGCCAGTGAACATTCTGCATGTATGCAATCATGCTTTACAGACATCTGGGCAGATTCCAGCATTAACCCCCAACCAGCCTCCCATTAAACCAAAACCAAGGGATACCAAATCAGTGCACTGTTTTGATTTATATGAATAATGCTGTTTCCTCCAACTTGTGTGGCAAAGATAACTGATTATGAACTCAAAGCAAGGATTGAATATATAATATTATATATATAAGTATCAATAAACCAAAAACAGATCGACTGCTTATGTTCCAGAATTAAGGGGGAAACAATATTAAAAAATAAAAACTGGGTTGACGTACTGTAAATGGAACGTTTTGTATCAAATGCCAATAATTAAGCGTTCCAATAACCTACAATTCTTGTTTTCTTAATTCTGAATATTAATATCAACAATAATAATAAGTCTGTTTTCATGTATCCCTACTTCACAAGGACCAGCCGGCTAACTCCCTCAGTGTTACTGTCAGAACCAAAAGCTGAAGCTTAGCAGGGGCAGGGATAGAGTGCATCGGTCAAGACATCAATCATACTACAGTCCACTTTGGACATCATTGCACCATCCCCCTCTTGGTCAAGTCCTGATCTTGGCCACAGGCACAGCACATCAGCCTATTTTTTCATTTCATTTACTTAGCTGGTGCTTAGTTTGCAGTGATACCCTCCGCCCCTTTATCAATACAAGACCCTCTAAAGTCTGAGAACATTTGGTCTTAAAAGGGAGGGAATTTTAAAGTGGAGGTAGATTTAAAGGGGTGATGAAAAGAACACAAGAGAAAGAATGTTCAAGGGAAGAACTGGCAAGTCTTGAAATGTGGGTCTTTACCGGTTAAAGGGAGGTGGGATGGGTGGGGGGAGGGGGGGGTGGTGGAGTCCCACTTTTCTATCAAGTATCATACTAAATGGTGGAGTAAACTAACTGCACCAAAAAACAAAAAAAAAAGTGTGTCATGTTGTGCCTGTGGCGTTTATAAGCTCCTGCCACTGACCTGTCATAGTTGGACTGGCTGGTAATACGGTGTGTACTGTTATCACAAACTACCAAACACAGCACCAGAGTCTAACCAGGACTAGTACAATTCATCATGAAAATGAGTATCCTTCTTTCACCTCCCTTTCATGGACACTGCTTTGGCCACACAAAAAAAATTGTCTGTTTCTGGTCACCCGACCGACCCTAAATTTCGGCGCCGACCCTAAACTTTTTTTTTCCAAACTCAAAATTTTTTTTTTTTTTTTTTTTGGGTAAAGGACAGGGTGAGAAAATGAACAACAAAAACGTGTGAAAACGAAAGTCCGCTGACGATTTGTAAATGTGTTGTGTGTCTTGTCTCTATATCTAGTGAATCCAGTCTCTTTGCGCGATTTTTAAAGTTAGTTTTATTGGTCTACATTTGGGGTAAAAAATAAATTAAAAAAATATTAAAACAAGAAGAGCAAACGCTCGATCGAGTCACTTTCGCAGTTCTGAATATTATATGAGGCATCAGATGGACAGGAAGAAATTGCTATTCACAACACAATGAGTCACGTTCACATAAAATTTGAGCCCGGTCACTTTTATAGTTTCCGAGAAAAGCCCAACGTTAAGTTGTGTGTTGCCGAACAGAAAAGGCTAGTTATCTCCCTTGTTTTTCTGATAACGTTCGTAAAAGGCTACAGATGTAAATACTTTGATGTAAAGAATAATCCTACAAAGTTTCAATCACATCCGATGAACTTTGTCAAAGATATAAAATGTCTAATTTTTCCTTTGACGCTGACCTGTGACCTTGAAAAAGGTCAAAGGTCAACGAAACCATCGTTAAAGTGTAGAGGTCATTGGAGGTCACGACTAAACAAAATATGAGCCCGATCGCTTTGATAGTTTCCGAGAAAAGTCCAACGTTAAGGTGGTGTCTACGGCCGGCCGGACGGCCGGCCGGACAGACTAACACTGACCGATTACATAGAGTCACTTTTTCTCAAGTGACTCAAAAATCCCTACCTACGTACCTACCCTATTTTTTGTAGCCATGTTACCAGAAACATACAACTTTTTTTATTGGCCTTAGTATCACAAACTACAAAACACAGCACCAGAGTCTAACCTGACCAGGACCAGTGTAATTCTACATGAAAATGAGTATCCTTCTTTCACAATGACCGAATGTGGAGCACAACCAATAGTGTACTGTAAGGAACCCCTCATAAAAATCACCTCCCTTTCATGGACACTGCATATTATCCTCTGTTCTTAACCTTTTAACAAAACTTCTTTTCTCTCCATGGATGTCAACCAAAGAACATTCTTGGCTGGAGCCTTGAAAACTTGTTTATGGCAGATACCTCTGTGCATTACCCACAGAAGCACCTTTTAGTTTTACATTACAATGACAGTGACACTGACACCATGAAAAAAACAGAAGATTATTTTGTCCATTCAACTGTGCAGAATGCACGCACCCACCCACCCACAAACAGAAGATGAATATTGTATGACAGATGAAAATGCTGAAAATGAAATCAGCAAAGAATGGAAATGAGACGAAATGCAGTAACTGAGTGATAGTGATACATGATATATTTCAGTCACAACTGGTGCATTTGATTGTTAAAGGTACGTATATCCCATTTACATTTAAAAAGGTCATAAATGCATGATAAAAGAAATTCTTCTTTCACCTGAGCTCAAAATCATGAATAAAATGTATGCAATTGCAAATGATATAATGCATGCGTCTTTTCAATCATGCACACATCTAAATATCAACAGAAAAAATAAGATCCCCTGGCCAAATGGGATGTGAGTGAAAGATGAAGGCATAACTGTGATTATGGGGGTGAAAGTTCATGACACAATGAGAACGTGCAGGGGTTGCATAGTTTTATACCGACATGTTATGATGTTCAACGAAATCATCTATTAGCTTTGTGTTACAAAATCAAACAAATGTAAATCATAAATCATGTTGTCACTTGTGAATGGCTATCATTTCTCGCGTTATCCGGATGTGTCTGGAACTCTACTGTTGTGTGTGTGTGTGTGAACTGTGATCAAAGTTTTAAACTGAAAATACTAAAAAGGAAATTGTCAAGCGGTCAAGAAAACCCGTTTGGGATTTCCTTCGACAGATTTTCATGATATCAAAATAAAGCCCTTGCTTTGTCATTACAATTTACATCACAATACAACTTGGTTTGATGGACTACCAACCAAGCAACCAGTTTTTGCTGGACATATTATATTCCTCTTGCCTTTTGTTTTAATATACACTGCACCGATTAAAAAAACACCTAGAGACTATGGAGAGATGAATGTGTATGAGTATGACTATGACTAAAAACACCTAGAGACTATGGAGAGATGAATGTGTATGAGTATGACTATGACTAAAAACACCTAGAGACTATGGAGAGATGAATGTGTATGAGTATGACTATGACTAAAAACACCTAGAGACTATGGAGAGATCAATGTGTATGAGTATGACTATGACTAAAAACACCTAGAGACTATGGAGAGATGAATGTGTATGAGTATGACTATGACTAAAACCACCTAGAGACTATGGAGAGATGAATGTGTATGAGTATGACTATGACTAAAAACACCTAGAGACTATGGAGAGATCAATGTGTATGAGTATGACTATGACTAAAAACACCTAGAGACTATGGAGAGATCAATGTGTATGAGTATGACTATGACTAAAAACAATGAGCAACAAATGGATGCAAATGACACAAGATGCAGTGAGAATGAAGCTAAGCAAGTAAACCCCAATCACTAATTTTATTCCGATCCCTGGCAGTGGCAGTCAGCTTAATCACAGGCATGGGAATTGAAAATTATTAAAAAAAAGGCTGAACATTTGTAAGTAATAACAAAGTTGACGGCGCTCTTATTAGGGGGGTCCGGGGGCGTGCCCCCTCCCCCGAAAAAAAAAGGATCCCAAAAGGTGCAATTTGGTGTCATCTTAGCTCCATTAAATTAAGTTTTTAGAACCATTTTTGCCTCCCCCATTTTGTTTTTTTGGCGGACACTTGTGCTTTTTCGGCGGAAAAAAAAAAATCGGCGGAAATTTGCCTTTCGACGGACAATTCCCATGCCTGTAATCAGTTAATGTTAATACAGTGGAACCTCCCTTTTAAAGCCCCCTGGTTTAACACTTTCTACCCCACCTATGTTGACCAAGTTTTGTTTAGCCGAGACCAGCTGCGCTGCAGCAGGTCACTCAGAATTGTAGTAACTGTGTAGTAACTGTGTAGTGACTGTGTAGTAAAGTTCTGTATATTAACATGATGGAATGCAAGCGTTAAATGGACGTTACAACTTACAGGAAGCGACTGAAGCTAACAGTCTGAGCTGATAGATATATATACACCTGGTCAGATAGAGCCATATAAGTGGGTACAGATATATCCGTACCTGGGAGACAATGAGTTAAGACTTCTTTTTTAAGACTGTGCCTTCTCACTCTGATTTTCTCTTTATAAATAAAACCTCTGTAAGTTTACCTCTATTTACTTACCGGGTCTTCTCTTGTTGTTGGTTATCTTAGTTAAAGGGGGGTTCACTGTACGTTGTTGAAACTGTTGTCACTGTCACTAGCCATGGCTACTTTTTTTCTGGGTTTGGGGAGGGGTGTGGATGGGTCAGGTTTTCCTTTTTATTACAATAATACAATTTACAATAAATCTATCAAAACTGGCTTGGTGGTTTCCCTTGGAACCAGCCAAAGTTGCCCCTTTGTTGCACCCCGTGTTGTAGTTCTACCTGTCCTGACCCCAACCCTTGAGTTCGTATTTCAGACCAACACATGACAACCCAGACCCAATGAAGCCACCTGTTCTATAATCAGGTACCAAGTTACAAACCTGTGTTTATATATCGATTATTTTATGACACTTTAACAGTTCACACTGACTGATGAAGCCTCAGAGGCATGTCCAATATATCCCACAAACTGTAAAACAATGAAACAAAACTTTTTAAAGAGAACAAAAATTGAAGTATACACTGTGTGGGACAAAACAAATGTCACCATGTGGCAATGACAAACACAGAACACATAATACTGTACAGACAAAACAAATGTCACCATGTGGCAATGACAAACACAGAACACATAATACTGTACAGAGAGAGAGTTCTTCTCCTTCTTTGTTCATGGGCTGAAACTTCCACATTCACACGTTTTTACACGAGTGGACTTTTACGTGTATGACCGTTTTTACCCCGCCATTCAGGCAGCCATAAGCCAATTCCGGGGAAGGCATGCTGGGTATTTTCATGTATGACCGTTTTTACCTCGCCATTCAGGCAGCCATACGCCAATTCCGGGGAAGGCATGCTGGGTATTTTCGTGTTTCTTTTACCCACTGAACTCTGACACGGATTACAGGATCTTTTCCGTGCGCACTTGGTCTTGTGCTTGCATGTACACATGAAGGGGGAGAAGGCACTAGCAGGTCTGCACATAAGTTGACCTGGGAGATCGGAAAAATCTCCACCCTTAACCCACCAGGCGGCTGCGATTTGAACTCACAACCTTCCAATCAGGAGGCCAATGTCTTATCCATTAGGCCACTGCGCATATCGTAGAGAGCGCTAATAAGTATATACATACACTATCAAATGCAAGATGTATCAGACTTTTAAAATGACTGTGTATGACGAGTGTACATGATGAGGGTTAGGACTCACGAGAAGAAGCAGTCCTTTCTTCACATTTCTGAATCAGCATTACACAAGATATTGAACTTCAGCATTGTACAGTGGTACCTGTGATGAAAGGACACCCTGGGGACCAGCGAAAAGTGTCCCTACATTGCAGTTGGCCTGTCATGACAGGTATATTTTGGTAGAGATAATTGACACAGGGACGCCAGAAAGTGTCCTCTAAAGGGAGGTATCCTCTCATCGGAGGGGCCACAAATCGCAGGTACCACAGTGCATTCATAGTTCACAATCCAGTGGCATTTAAGCCTCCAAATTTGCAGAACCTGCTCTGGTAAGCATAACAAGTCATTTTAGATAACTTTGAAGACACGGAATGAACTGCAAAGATGCTTTTCGTTTACATCCATTTCCAAAGGAAAATATCGGCACAGCCGCCATTTGGAAGGAGGAAAGACAAATCTGTCGATATTACGTATTAATTTTGTCGTCATTTTTGTCGATTAAATGACCAAGTTGATTAATCATGCTTGAGTTTGGAGCTCAATCCGTCAATTAAGTTTACAATAAATATTCTTTGGTTTGATTTAAGGGACTTGTATCAAAAATAAGTAAAGAATGCCACTGGATTGTGAGCTATGAATTTACATGCTGAGGTTCAACATTACCCACAAGGACTTTGAATAACAACTTTCTTATTCGACAAGCAAAAATGTAAAATAACAAATTCATCCAGTCACTGACACTTATAACTCAGCACCTGCATCTAGAAAGAATCTTTTTAAAGTTACCTCTGAGATTGAGAAGTCAAGACACTAAAGTTACAAAAGAGAAAGAAAACAAAAAACCACTCCACTAAGTTGAAACAACAATCAGCGGATCCAATCCATAAAAGCACAAGCCCCTCATCTTGTTGACCCGAGGCTAGAGCGGTGGGAAAACCCAAAGCTCTCCCACGCCGACAAACTTCTGATAACATTTTCTGCGTTACCTTGCATTTACTCATGCAAGCCTCTAAGTGTATTGGAGTCAGTTACAGATGACAAACGTGTTAAAACATTGTAATTACAGTCAGTAAGACAGACAAGAAAGAGTTGGTTGTGCTAGCGGCACGGAGGGGGTAGGAGAGGAGAGCGGTACGGAAGGGGCGGGGTACTGTCAGGGATAAGGTAGAAGAAAAAAGTGCAACACCTGATCTGAGCAATTAGCGCTTGCGGTAAAGGGCATGCCAAGTCAGAGCTAGATCGGCAGTCACATACGCTTTCATTCACACGTTCTACTTTTGGCAACACTGTCCACACAACTGTGCAACGGCACAAATACCCAACAGCGATCACACACATCGAGACAAGCAACACAAAACACTACATTTCGCTTGTCAGTGGCATTTCCAATATGGCGACAAAAACAGAGCAGTAGAATGGGAAGAAATGGCCAGGTGACTTACTTTAGAAAATACCTTTGTCCCTGCGGTGTTCGTGCCATACCCCATCCTTGGGGAAGAGGTTCATCGAGAAGTTCACAACTGTGTTGTCGGAGGTGCTGGTGGGCTCCGAGCGGGGGTGGGGCAGCAGACAACGTCTGCTGCAGACTGGCCGGAGAGGAATGGGCCCTCAGATGGCTGACTGGGCCCACCTCCCCGAAACCCTGGCCCTCGGGCCCACCCTTGGGTAGACCCATTTGATTTAGTCCTGGTTGCTGAAAAAAAGAGGCTGGTAAGTTCCTGTCCCGGAATGGTATCGATTTATTTGCCTCTTGAGCGTTTGGGTCTGCCACCACCTTGAAAAGCGCCTCCATTTCGGAGGCACTGTTCTCACGCACATGAACAACATGCGAACTCGACCGTTCTTGCGACATTTTCGCAGGTGAATTGACCTCTTCCCCGAATGACACAAATCTTCACAACCTACAACAACACTGTATTCACTTTTCGTCGAAAATTATTCATTAAAATCCTGAAGTTTTCCTGGGTAATCTTCAGATGGGAGGACAGCGAGAAAGTTTGCACGAAATTGAGTTCACCCAGACTACTTGCAACAGGTGAGGGCGTCCGAGACAAAACTTAGTCCCACCCTCCGATACTTGTTTCTAGGCGTGTACCACATATAATAAAGTCAAAGTTGTCGTCTGTGCTAGGCTTACACCGTAAGAGCCTAAAACAATGACATTCATTGACAAGGATTGCAAATTGTTATCACTTGAACCCAGCGGGACAGGCGGATGTGCGCAAAGTTAGTGTTGTGACGTCAATTTTCCGCATTTGGGACATTTGGCTGCAGACGGCACAGACTACAGTCAGCTGTCTGTCCAAGTTTCTCGCACAGCATTCCACCGCACACATTAACACAAATATTACTCACTTGATTAACTTTACAGTCCGTTTTGACGTTATACGTCCAATATCTAGCCACACATTCGCCAGATTGCTTTGCAAATAAGTTTACAGTGGAAAAGTTTTCAGTGAAGTCCCTGCCCCCGAACCATATTTGGAAATTTGCGTGATTGAATACGGAAAGAGGAGCTGTCAATCAAACTTCGGCCCTGGCGAGAGATTGGCTCGGAAAACCCTCAGACTGAACTAGTTTCGGTTCCTTTTTTCACCTAGGAGGCTTTAAGTCTGACAGAACACTAGACTTTGAAACAACTAATTAAAAAAGGCATGGCAAGTAAGCAAAAAACAAACTAAACTGGGCTAGTTGAGAGAAGTTGTATCCACACAAAAAAGAGCTATGATACAAGGATTTTGTGTTTTCTTCTTCTTTTCCCACTTCGTTTTAACAATTAAAAGATTTTACATTTTGTTAATTCAAATAATTATCATTGTTAACAAATATTGTAAAGCTGACCAAAAGCTGAACCGCTATACCGGGTTACCACGCACGCGAGTGTAAGGCTTGTCAACACTGCGGAGAGAAAAACACGTACGTGTGCGTTGAAACTAATGACATTGTTGTAGTCAAGTGTCGGAAATTCATGTTAAAATTTCAGGTTTTTAAGATGTTGTTTTGTTGTTTTTCTGTTGTTGTACTTATTTTTGTTGTTGTTATAAATGTTGTTGTTGTTGTTGTTGTTGGTGTTGTTGTTTTTTGTTGTTATAAATGTTGTTGTTGTTGTTGTTGTTGTTGTTGTTGCGTACTTTCTTTTGTCGAAATCGGAACGCAGAAGAAATCAGACTACCCCCTTTAAAAAAAAATACATGGACAAGTGTTGATTTCCTTTAGTCAGATGATATATGATGAGAAAGTGACAGACGCCGCGAGTTGTGAGTCATGGTAGAAATCACTGAGTATAGTAGCAGGGAGTAGTCCAAGTTCCTTCATTTCCTCGGCAGCCCACAAAAGAACACAACACAAAATGCGCACATCATTTTACACAATTAAACTGCAGGATGTTCGGCAAAAAGAGCGGACTAGCTCTCTGAAAGCAAGTTGCTCCGTACATGAAATGTGATTCGGCTTTGAAACCGCAGCTCGCTCGTTCAGGAAAACTAGAATTTCGTAGAACATGGCCAGGTGTTGTGAAAAATAGTATCGTGGAGTTAAACGTCAGGATGAATCGTTGTGTGGATACTGGCCCAGAGCGGACTTTTCACCTGAAATGGAGTGTGGTGTGTGCGCGCGCGTTTACTTTTTTTTTTAGGGGATGGGGGGAAGGGGTGGAGGGTAAAGCAGTAGTAAAACACCGTGACATAGCGTTGCTTCAGTTTCTTCAAGTTCTTCTTCTTTGTTTTTGTTTTTTTAGTGGTGGGGGGTTGTTCTTTTATTCTTTTTTTTCTGTCTTTCTATCGTTTGTTTAGCCCAGCCGAGTAAACCTTTATGTTGCTGCTTTGTCAAGCGTATTGCAGTACTGAAGACCGGCTAAGATTCAACTAAAAAAAGAAAATAAGCAGGCGAACACTAAAAAAACAAAAAACAAATTGACAAAATAAAAACTATGATAAATCAAAACGAATAAATGGATCAATTAATAACGAATAAGTCCATGAAAAAAATTGAAAAAAACCTTCCATAAATCAATTGACAGAATTTACCTTTCTGCTTTGCAAGATTTTAATATTCTTGTCTCCAGTGCTGACGGATTGTTGCCCTTCAGATGGAAAAGGGTTTCTAAATGTGTGTGTGTGTGTGTGTGTGTGTGTGTGTGTGTGTGTGTGTGCGCGCGTTTGTGTGTGTGTGTGTACTATGTGTGTGTGTGTCAGTGTGTGTGTGTCAGTGTGTCGGAGTGTGTGTTAGTGTGTGTGTGTGTGTGTCAGTGTGTGTGTCAGTGTGTCACAGTGTGTGTGTGTCAGTGTTTGTGTGTGTGTGTGTGTGTGTGTGTGTGTGTGTGTGTCCGAGTGTCCGAGTGTGTGTGTCTATGTGTGTGTGTGTGTGTGTGTGTGTGTGTGTGTTTGTGTGTGTGTGTGTGTGTGTGTGTGTCAGTGTCGGAGTGTGTGTGTCAGTGTTTGTCAGTCAGTGCAGTGTGTGTTTTTAAGCCGCTCGCTGCCGGCGTGGGATTCATGCCGGGTTGATGCAGCCAATCGAAATCATTAATGTTTCACTTATTTGTCAGTAAATATATCAATATTGCCTTGGTTCAAAAGAAACGCAATAGGAGGTAAACTCCATGTAAGCCTACTTTAAAACGATGCACGCTGAATATAATGAGCATTTTTTCCCGGTGAAAATCAGTGTGATTAAGATCCCTTCCTTCCCGTGTAAACTATAACAATAATGTTAAATAAACAAAAGAATTCTGTACTCACTCGGATACAAGGACAGCGCAATATAATATTAAATCGAATTTTCGCTTGTGAAAGCGTCATCATGACTAACAAACAAACAAACAAACAAACACAAAGGGCAACACAAAGCAAAGCAACACGGAACGACTCAAGACTCAAGACTCAAAGATTTTAATGTCCTTATAAAAACAAGTAAAATTGCCTCGCAGTGTCAGGCGGTTTAAAACATAAATAACATCTCAATCACTAACAGTTTAAAATTCCACTAAAAAGATCCATAACATTCTTTGCAATCACTCATATCATAAATACAGACACCCACATTTACACGCACAAGCACGCCGGCAGGCTCGTCCGCACACACAAACCACACAAGGTTATATGAAAAGATTTAAGATAGTAATAATAATAATAATATTTATAAACTGCGTATATTCAAGGGTAAACCGTGCTCAAAGCGCTGTACAATCACTAGTGAAAAAACAATGACATAACAGTATTTACAGTGCAGGCACACACGCATCAATGACTAACACATACAGTGATCACAATGAAGTACGTACGCCACCACTATAATCTGTCCTGGCTTTGACACGTGTTCAAGAGCATCTTTCCCCTTGGCTACTCAGTCGGGGTCCCGGTAGCTCAGTGGGTAGCTCAACTACGGTATTGGTGATCCTCGGGTCACGGCGGTTCGAATCCGGGACTGGACGGGTCGCCGGACAGGGGTCAGGTTTATGTGCAGACTCAGAGACGGTTTCCATGTCCCACCTCCATGTCACCTCTGTGGCACGTTAAAGATCTCAGCCATTCCGCCAGAACTGTAGGTGGCTGATCACACATAAACCCAACAACGCCATAGCATCTCTGCGTTCCATTGTGAGAAAGCAATGAAAAAACAAACGAAAGGGAGACACAAATACATTCCAAAATCAACGCTGGTGCTTCCTGTGCGGACTAGGCGCTGAAGTTACTTCGCAGATGGACAGAGTAGTAAAATAAATTCAGCAAAAAAAAAAAAAAAAAAAAAGAGTTGCCATTCTGCACACCAACAAAAGGCTGTAGATGTGTTCGTGTGTATCCATGACCAAGTGAAACTCTGTTCTTATATATACAGTGTACTCTTGTGGGACAGATAAGACATAAGATTTATTTCAACCACGTGCATTACACGGGAATATATCTTGGTTTGAGTTCATTCAATACATAGTACATTCAAACACAACAACCACGTGCATCATTACACGGGAATATATATCTTGGTTTGAGTTCATTCAATACATAGTACATTCAAACACAACAACCACGTGCATTACACAGGAATATATCTTGGTTTGAGTTCATTCAATACATAGTACATTCAAACACTACAACCACGTGTATTACACAGGAATATATCTTGGTTTGAGTTCATTCAATACATAGTACATTCAAACACAACAACCACGTGTATTACACAGGAATATATCTTGGTTTGAGTTCATTCAATACATAGTACATTCAAACACAACAACCACGTGCATTACACAGGAATATATCTTGGTTTGAGTTCATTCAATACATAGTACATTCAAACACTACAACCACGTGCATTACACAGGAATATATCTTGGTTTGAGTTCATTCAATACATAGTACATTCAAACACAACAACCACGTGCATTACACGGGAATATATCTTGGTTTGAGTTCATTCAATACATAGTACATTCAAACACAACAACCACGTGCATTACACAGGAATATATCTTGGTTTGAGTTCATTCAATACAGAGTACATTCAAACACAACAACCACGTGCATTACACGGGAATATATCTTGGTTTGAGTTCATTCAATACATAGTACATTCAAACACAACAACCACGTGCATTACACAGGAATATATCTTGGTTTGAGTTCATTCAATACATAGTACATTCAAACACAACAACCACGTGCATTACACAGGAATATATCTTGGTTTGAGTTCATTCAATACATAGTACATTCAAACACTACAACCACGTGCATTACACAGGAATATATCTTGGTTTGAGTTCATTCAATACATAGTACATTCAAACACAACAACCACGTGCATTACACAGGAATATATCTTGGTTTGAGTTCATTCAATACATAGTACATTCAAACACAACAACCACGTGCATTACACAGGAATATATCTTGGTTTGAGTTCATTCAATACATAGTACATTCAAACACTACAACCACGTGGATTACACAGGAATATATCTTGGTTTGAGTTCATTCAATACATAGTACATTCAAACACAACAACCACGTGCATTAAACGGGAATATACCTTGGTTTGAGTTCATTCAATACATAGTACATTCAAACACAACAACCACGTGCATTACACAGGAATATATCTTGGTTTGAGTTCATTCAATACATAGTACATTCAAACACAACAACCACGTGCATTACACAGGAATATATCTTGGTTTGAGTTCATTCAATACATAGTACATTCAAACACAACAACCACGTGCATTACACAGGAATATATCTTGGTTTGAGTTCATTCAATACATAGTACATTCAAACACAACAACCACGTGCATTACACAGGGATATATCTTGGTTTGAGTTCATTCATTACATAGTACATTCAAACACAACAACCAAACAGAGTGCTAACAGAACTGCATACACACTGCCACTGGCACTTACAACCACAGGTCACCACACGCACACACTGACACACAAACAAACACACACACACACACACACACACACACACACACACACACACACACACAAACAAACACACACACACACACACACACACACACACACACACACACACAGCGGTAAGGCACCACGATTATAGGTCACAATTGTAAAATACTATATATCTGATTACCGCAAATATCATAGTGACAGTTAAAATGGAATACCCACTTACACACACAGATAGAACAGGAACCAGGGGAAAATGAGATTCAGGAGATGTGTTTTAGGGGAGATGTTCATGAAACTGTACATGCAAACTCTCCCAGATGATACCCCCAGACTTTTTTTAATCTTCATTTTTTTCTCTCGATAATGTCTTTAATGACGTCATATCCGGATTTTTAGTGAAACTGAGTTGAGGCGGCGCTATGACGATCTTATTTTTCAACCAAATTCATTGACATTTTGGTCAAGCAATCTTTGACTAAAATTATCGACTACGGGATTGCATTCAGATTGGAAGCTTAAATATAAATGAATTACGGTTTGCTCATTAAAGTTGTCATTAAAATTGAAATGTCACTAACAGATTAAAAAATGATTACATTGTATTTGTCATTTTCTAATGAATTCAAAAATATATAGATAGTGTGCTCAGAATTAAAGAAATCGGTGTATGCAAATTTGGTACATGTATAAGCGCAATCCGTCTTAGTCTTCAGGTTTGGGCTAGCCAAGCCTTACTACTTGTATTCTTAGTGGTGACAGGTTTTTAGTGTTGATGTTTTCGTTTGAGGCCGACAAAATGACTAAATGTGTTGATATCGCTTCACACGACCTATTACTTTGGTTTGTTCCCTTCAAGTTTGCAGTAACGAAAGAAAGTCAGGAGAAAGACATTGAAATTGCAAGGCACGCTATGTAAATCATATGAGCGATCATGAATTTAATAATGGAGTCATCGCAGAAAATCATGCTTAGTGCGAACTGACAATAATTATTCTCTCAATATCCCTTCTAAGACAATGTATGTTTGTTCACTACCTGTCAAAAAGCCTTTCGAGGCACATCGAGGGATTTGAAAAACGGTTTTTGATTTAATCAGGATTTCTCGCATCGTCACGTCATCATCTTTGAAAGTAAACATTGTCGTTAGATTGTTGGAGGAAAACACACCTGACAAAATAACGATATTTTTTTTTAATGCAGTTTATCAACACATCCGGAGCAGCTTCCTTCAATTTCAAAAATCTTTGTCTGATCCCAACTAAGGGCCGACTATATTGTCGTGATACTGTTTCCATTACTTTTTCAAAACAGCAAAACGATGATCCGTTCTTGTGCGGTGAAGGTGTGCAACGTATTTCAAGTCAAACCCTTTTGGGGGGGGGGGGGGAATTGTTACAGGTTTAGGGGATAGAATAACCGGGGGTAGTACATAACTGACACAGATGCCGAGTCCATCACCCTGCCCCCTCTCTCCTCCCAATCAACCCCCCGGCTCCCCCCCCCTCCCCACCACATTTTAAAAAAACAGAATCAGGAAATTCAGTACTGAGATACTCCAACCCTTTGCTCCAACCCCCATCGACATCTCCATCGCCAGTCAGCAGTTGTTCTGTCGCTGTAAAAAGTAAATTTTAAGGGGCTTATTGTCCGTCAGGTCTTAATTGCCTATATTGGACATGAATTGGTTTATACGATTCGAGTTTTTACGCCCTCACGGCTTTTGATGTTTGCGTGTTTAGGTGGTATCAGCCATCTGCACTTATGGTAGAAGTGACCAAGATCTTTAACGTGCCACTGTGGTGACACGTACGGGGGTGGGAGATGGATACCGTCTCTGGGTCTGCACATAAAGTTGACCCGTGTCCGTCGCTGTATTGTTACTACAGAGAATTTAAATGGACCGCAGCTGAGCAGCTGAGATCCTGACGGAGGCATAGCAAATAATAATTTCGTTTTCAGAGGCATGTTGGTTTTGCACAGTAGAAAAAAAGAAGAAGAATATCTGAGAAAAAATAGAATAATCTGGAAGCGAGGGCTGGGCAGAAACTACAAAGTGAAGGTGCGCACAACAAAGCTTACACAATAATTTCAAAGTTGACTCATGAAAACTGAGTGGCACCGTGCGAGTGTGAAATCGAATTGGAGGGGGTGTGGTTTCGGTCACGTGGTACAAAATCGGTCCGAGAGTAGGCTTGCGTTGTGCATAGAGTGGCGCGTATGAATACTTCTTTCACACGGGTAGCCCTCCACCACGGCACACACACTGCACAGCCCCTCATTTCACAGGCGGTTAAAATAAAATTACAATTTTGTGCTGTTTGTTTTTTTCTTTTTTTTTATTCCAAGTTTTATGCTTGTGTTTTCTGATTTCGTAACGACTGGTTTATTTTCAAGAGTTATTCGTTGTTTCACGAAGAACGTCTCAATCAACTGCATTTTTACACAGAGCACCCCACCTTATAACGAATTAGAGACGGTAGCTCCACTGAACTTCGGCTGCCGCCAAATCCAGGTTCTACTTTCTACACCAGAGCATGACTAAATCTCATGTTTGTGGCCAAGAAGTGCACTGTGCGATACGAACTGACGAAGAAAAAACCCCGATGTTATACACAACATTAGCCGCGATGCTGACAGACATTGAGTTAACAGCTGGAAGAACGTTTTATTATAAGATGGTTTCAAGCCATGTTACAAACTCCAAGCGCCTGTGACCGTTCTTCTCTCAATGAACTTTTCCAACTGCGCAGTGCGGCTCACAGTCGGGCTGCTAGCAAGCGAGGTTTATTATTGTGCGGTGTGTAGTGTGGCGGTTTACTATCGCTGATCGACACACTTTGGCAGCGGGGGCCGCAGCTAAATCCCCCAGTCAAGTTCGAACACAATACATTGACTGCCCACACCAAGCAAACCACAGTGGAACCCACATTAAGGCCTCGACAAATGTGAGAAAATCTGGTCTTAAAAAGGAGGGAGTCTTAAAAAGGAGGGAGTCTTAGAAAGGAGGTAAATTTGTTATAGTTTTCAACAGAAAATCTCAAAAAGCATGGTCTTAAAAACGGTTGAATCTTACAGTGGGGGTGGGGTGGGGGGTCTTCAAAGGGGGTTCCACTGTATATATTCAGCCTCTGGCCGTAGATACGCCGATTGTACGCTCGGCTGTTGTTGAGGCTTATGGAGTCTTTGTGATCTCAAATAGACTTGACATCATGATCGACCGAGCCTATTTCAAGTGACGGTTATCAGTTTTGGCGTCGTACGATAGAGGCTACGACAGGGGAAACTGACAAGAGGAAGAAAGAAGAAGAAAAAGAATGATAGGCAATTACACAAATGAATATTTGGGAAAATACCAAATATGAAGAGGCAAGGAAAAAAAGGTTCTCAGTGCTAAGAGATGTTTACAAAACATGCAACCAATGATACGTATACTTGTACATTTAATGAACAATAGTTGCCATAAACAACAGACACAGTCAGCTAACCAAAAGTAAAAGCACAATGCGACCAATGCCGCAGACGAAAAAAACACACCCAGAAAACACACCCAGAAAACACACCCAGAAAACACACCCAGAAAACACACCCAGAAAACACACCCAGAATAAGAGAGAGAGGAGAAAGCGTCACAGAGATGCTTTAACATTTTGTTTTTACTTTAAATGATTCATGATATGATGCCGTTTTTTAAGCAATTTAAAGTTATGTCTGGAGGAATGGTGAAGGAGCACACAGCTAAGAATTAAAAACAAAACCACTGGAAGAAGAAAAACAAAACAAACAAGAGGCGAAGCCTTCAAGGCTCACGTAAGAAATCGACAAACAGTAACACAAACTCAATCACTCCGTCACACATACACACACACACACACACACACACACACACACACACACACACACACACACACACACACACACACACACACAGTAAGCATAGGTGAAACTGTGCAAGAAAGCGAGACCCTGGATCTGCCAAGTAGTCTCGGCCCGCTCACAATAACAATGACCGAGACGTTCAGTAATTCCTTTGCGTGACGTCTAACCCTCTTACGTCATAATGTGACGTCTTCAAATAGTTTCTATCACACACGTCAAACACTTTTGACCGAGACTGACGTAATCCATAGACTCGGAAATGTTAAAGTTTCTATCACACACACACACACACACGCACGCACGCACGCACGCACGCACGCACGCACAGACAGACAAAGTTTATCATCGCATAGGCTACACTTACGTGAGCCAAAAACGCATCAGTGAAGAGGCCAATGAAGAGACACATTGATTGCTTATTGTCATTAGCAAGTACAAGCCTTACAGACAATGTAAAACAACAATGTCTGCACATTTTTACCACACAAAAAATAAATAAAAACAGACCAAACAAAAAAGAAGAGAGAGAGAGAGAGGGGGGTGGGGGTGGTGGCCGAGGGAGGGCCTCGGAGAGAGGGAACTCAATTTCACTAAGTGGTTTCGTATGAAAGGGTATGTCGGATAGACCGTTCATTTCTACTTGTTTCTTCTTTTATTTCTTTGGTTTGCTTGTGTCTTTTTTTTTTTAAACAAAACTTTTTTTCTTCATTTTGCACCAGTCGCCAATAACAACACACTTTACTGCGGGACCACTAAAGTTACATTTCCGGTAGTAGTTCCCCTTTGATCTCCACATGTTCTGTGTTTACGGGCTCGTGGGTAAGTCGTTAACACATAAATGTGAGCATTTTCTGTCAGTGTTTTTAAGCTGAAGATCCTTGACTTCTTGTAGCTCTTTAACGTCTTTAAGCTGACAACAAAAGTGAATCTGGGTACTGCAGTTTAGGTAATCGCTGGAGTTTTGACATTGCCAGAGCTGCTGTCGTCGTGTCGAATGCTTGTCTGATGTTTTCCCCTCCCTCTTTCTGAGAAAAATCTTTAACAATCTGGCAAAGCTAAAATCAAAGATATGCTTTATTGATCGGTTGAGTTACGTTTTTTTCAAGCTTGAAAGTGTGCTAACGCAAATGCTTTCCAGTTTCCATGTTCTTCTAATTTTATGTACAAAACAAATTCCATGTGTATAATTTTGTACTATAATTTATAAATATTTTTTTTTCTCACAAAATCATCTATATTTTGGGAAGTTCTTTTGGATGGAGTATTTACATCACTGTTACGCCATGTGTGTTTGATTTATGTGTGTGTGTGTGTGTTTGTGTGTGAGAGAGAGAGAGGTGTTAAATGTTATGTTTTGATATGCAATGTTTCAAATGCTTGATGTTTCTTTACAGAAACCAACAGGAAAGGCTGATCCCTTAAAACCTCCAAGAAAAAAAGATGGACGAACCCACATTTTCAAAGCGGAGAAAACTGGCAAGAAACAAGAAAAAATCATGGCGAGGAATTGACATATCAGCAACAGAAGAATTTCTAGAAGATCAGCGATTTCAGCTGAGGACAACGTAAGAAATTGCTAGAACAGTGAACAATTGCACTGGTTTTTAGTTGCATTTCATTCTTCATTCTGTTTCAGACATTCACTCAAAATCAGAATTTATGCATAAGAAGCAAAGTTTTAAATTTCTCCAGAACATGCTACAGAAATGTTTTAATGTATTATACATTGTTACTGTGAAGATGAGATGATACCCTCAATTCGTTTAGTTAAATTGCTTGTAGGAAGAACTTGCTTTGGTACTCCTGTGCATCACTATGTTCTACATTTGCAGAGGACTTGTGGCAGAAAAGACAGATGACCAGCTCTTCATCGTTGAAAGGACTGTGAAGGACAAATCAGCAGAAAGCGTTGGTATGTAATTCCATTTATCAGAAAATGAAATTAGACATACAGATCTACCAAATGGCTGTTAAAACATATGTAGTTATTCTGATTATCAGTTTAAGCTTTCTTAAGTTTCAGGAGAAACATATACACAGTTCTAAGAGATCTCTAGTCATGTTGTTGTTGTTTTTTGGTACTGAAAGTTGGCTTATTAGACTAATTGGTTCATTGAAGTAGAACAAATTATACCTGAAGTTTATTTAATTTCTCTTGTCAGGGAAAACAAATCTTTAAAATATAAAACCAACAGTTTTATTTTCTGTGAGCAGTGCGTGGCATGTTTCAGGCACATCCATCCACAATTTTATTAGCAGACATTTATGGGTTGATTCTGTAAAATAAACCAGTTATTCTCAAATCAATGATGTTGTGTGTGTGTGTGTTTTAGCAACCAGAAGAAAAGCCAAGACTGAGTTGAAATGTTACTCCAACCTTGCCAACAGCTCCAGAATCCAATGCCCGAGAAAGTAAGCAAAGACAGTGATTGGTTTTTACAGATCTAGGCAAAGTTTGGTGTTCATCAAGCGTATGGATGAGGTGAAGCAAGATTTCTTTGGTTCTACTGGATTCTTGCAAACAAACACTTATTCATTTTCTAATAAAAAGATGATGATGATGGCATTTTAATGGTTTATCATATTAGTTGTTTAAATCGGTCATACTCATCGATTATACATTTGTCAAGTGTCAGTGCTCAGGTGTTGCTCTGTGTTGTTGTGTTTAGTGGTTTTTTTGGGTTTTTTTTTCCAAGCACATCATTGTGGGGCTTTTAATCAGTAACATGCATCCGTCTACAATGTATCATCATTCATTCTTCAACTTGTATATTAAATATGTAAATGGCAAGTATATTAGACATATATATACAACATTAGGACATAACCGACAGACGGACATATAACATACCGTTCGCCTACAAATAAGGCCAGAGCATAACATGACATGCAAATTACAATACTGATAAAAAGAAAGAGAGAGAGGGAGAGAAAAGTGTTTAGTGGTTTTTGCACAATGTCTGCTGTCCAAGCAGTGTGCTCTCTGTCCTTAGCGGAGAACTGCTGACCACGGTGACAGGACAGACTGTCACCTGAGGATGAATAGTCATAGGGTGTGAATTGGTGTCTGTGTGTGTGGCTCTTTGTATGTGTTTTTAAAAGTGACAGAGCATCCCTCTTTTGTGCATTTTTTTTTTTAATCCTGCAAGCCTTTCTCTGTTTTTCTTATTGCAAAACAGTCACTTCATTAATTCAGTTTTTGTCTTTTTAAGTCTCTGCTGGGTTTTTTTTCTTCTTCTCCGTGTATACTACATTGGGTGTGCACGTTAAAGATCCCACGATTGACAATAAGGGTCTTTCCTGGCAAAATTGCTTAGGCACAGTTAATAATTGTCTACCATACCCGTGTGACTTGGAATAAGGCCGTGAAAGGTAAATATGCGCCGACATGGCTGCAATCTACTGGCCGTATAAAATTTCATCTCACACGGCATCACTGCAGAGCGCCTAGAACTGTACCCACGAATATGCGCGATATAAGCCTCATTGATTGATTGATTATTATCATTTGTTGTTGCAGAGAATATCCAGTAGCTTCTAACTTTGAGTCTAAAGCTGTCCACAGAGAGGTATGCTCAGCACGAGCGACCAGAAGAAAACCAGCGCCGCAAAAGGCAGACACCACCACACAGCAGACTGCAACTGCACAAGACTTGTGGGGAGGTGAGGCTGAAGACAGCTTTCTTTTCATGTTGCGCTCTTCTCTTGCTTTAGTCATTCCTTGGGATCAATTACACTAGCATGGGTGTTACTCTTCCGGCTTTTGCCGGATTTCCGGTTTTTGAAAAAATCTGAAGCCGGAAATTCCGGTTTTCCGGGTTTTAAAAAAAAAAGCTTCGTTTCGCTAAGTTGAAATAACGAGCAGCGGTTCCGATCCGACTTTTGACACCGGTTCGCGTGCTTTCTCGGTTCGCTCCCTTGGATTTGCCGCCATCTTGCTTATTATGATTTGGTTTCGTCGGTGTCCAGAAACTTTCTTTCAAACTTGAGCATTTTGGACCCCTGCCTTTCAGGTTTTTTGATTTTTCCCAGTAACACCCATGCATTAGGCACACACAAAAAGTGTTGGTTTAGGGTAACCCGACCGACCCTATTTTTTCCTGCCGACTCTAAAAAAAAAAATTTTTTTAAACAAAAACTTTTGGCGCATTTTGCGAACCAAACAAGACTAAGGGAAGTAACCTCCTTTGAACTCGACTAAATTTATAAAAACAAATTTTTTTTTTTAAAAACCTAGCTACCAACCCTATTTTTTTGGGTCACAGTACCCAAAACCAACTTTTTTGTGTGTGTTGGCCTTATAAAAACAGCTTTGTTTTCTTCCTATTGCACATGAGCGGTATGAAATCAGCTGAAACTGAAACCTTCACAGAGTAGAATAAGTGTTGTACGAAAAGGATGAGACTGAATGCACAGATCTGTGAAAGTTACTGAAACATCAACTTTTGATAAGTATTTATACTTAACATCTGATGATGGAGTCTCCCGTCGGTGCAACGGATGAGTGACCTGACATTACTTGTTATTTATGTTGACAATCTGCTTAATGATGAGTATCATCATACTTTATTTTTCATGCTTGGTCCAATGATGTGAAGCAATTGATGGGTTGAACCTGAATGTAAATTCTCTTGTCTCTGATAGAAGTTTCAAACCATGAAGAATTGAGAGAGCGGCCCTTTTTTTTCATTTTCACTTTATTTTAAAATCTTGCATTGTACATCTTTTGTTGATCAGAAAGTTATAAAGTTCTGACTTCCTAATCAGTTTCTGCGTCTCCCGGTTGAATGTCAGACATTTTTGATTTTGATTTTTTCTTATTGTAGAAGAGAAGAAAGAAACGGCGGATGTGGAGGAACACTTCATGCAAGTCACCAAACGGACACGAGTACAGGTAATGAGGAATTAGATAACTACGGATATCCACTTCTGGTGTGCATTTCTCGATTAACTTTCCTTGTGTTTTATTAGAGGACGCCTGTGATGTGCTGACATTTTTGCCTGGTCTTGAGCGCATCCTCTGGTCACAGGTACCACTGTAAGTGTGTGTGGCATGGATGAGTCGAGCCATCAACTAATTTTTTAGTGATTCCCCAGGACAAGTAGTGAAGCCATGAGTAGGAGTAACAGAAATTGAAAATGGTTTTCAGTCTGTTCGAAGTACATTTGCCTTAGGGTGGGTTTCGATGAGTAAGAGATGTGTGTAACTGTGAGCCACTATAAGCATATGTTTGTGCTTGTGAACAAATTCCATGCCTGTGTGCGCTTTGGATGTTACTATGTACATTTGAAATCTTTACAGATTAAATTTTCATTGTATGTTTTGACGAGCAGACCCCCAAACACGTGCGGCGGAAAGCGAGTGCTCGTCCTGCAGTGGAGGTGCCTCATCCCGGTTCCTCTATCAATCCAGCCTATGATGATCATCAGGTAAAACTTGCCTGTCTTTTTTGCCTCCCTGTTTGTCAGCAGACGTTATTCTTTTTGAGACAAAATCGCATTGCAGAACCCAGTCAACCCAGACACAGCCACACAGAGTACAAAAGCCTTAAATGAGCAATGGTAGCTCAGTTGGTAGAGCACTAGACTTGTGATCCTTTGGTCAAGGGTTCAAAACCAGGCTTGGATGGACACAGGTCATCTTTATGTGCAATTGGCACATGAAAGACCTCTGTCATTCTGCCATAAGTGCAGGTGGCTGATTACACCGTAACACACACACAGACCTGGGTAGCGCGTCTCTGTTGCTGCTAGCTTTTCACTGGGAGGAAGCGACCCGACTTTTCTAGCAAGGGGATCATACAGTAATGGAAAATGAAATGATTTTGTCCACAAGTACAATATACAGTTAACCCGTCTGTAGTTACCAGCCAATGGGCCAATCTAAAGTGGTCCTCACTGACAGGTGGTCGTTACTGACAGGTGGTCGTGATGAGAAGGTGAATTATATAAAACAAAAATATGTCTGGGAGCCTTTGAGGTGGTCCTGGTTGCTTTGGAGAGGTGGTCGCAAGGGCAGGTTCAATAGTATTAGTAGCCAGCTTTGGAGAGGTGGTCGCAAGGGAAGGTTCACCTCACACCGCGGGTTGTCACCCAGGTATTGGCTCTCCTTACTCAGACACTCACCTCACACCGCGGGTTGTCATCCAGGTATTGGCTCTCCTTACTCAGACACTCACCTCAAACACCGCGGGTTGTCATCCAGGTATTGGCTCTCCTTACTGTTAGCCCTGCAAAAGGAACTGGGAGACAGAACGTGTTGATGATGTGCTGTGGACTGGGCCTAAACATCGGCTGAGCTCCATGTACTGAGAGCAGGGTTGATGATGTGCTGTGGACTGGGCCTAAACATCGGCTGAGCTCCATGTACTGAGAGCATGCTGTGGACTGGGCCTAAACATCGGCTGAGCTCCATGTACTGAGAGCAGGGTTGATGATGTGCTGTGGACTGGGCCTAAACATCGGCTGAGCTCCATGTACTGAGAGCAGGGTTGATGATGTGCTGTGGACTGGGCCTAAACATCGGCTGAGCTCCATGTACTGAGAACATGCTGTGGACTGGGCCTAAACATCGGCTGAGCTCCATGTACTGAGAGCAGGGTTGATGATGTGCTGTGGACTGGGCCTAAACATCGGCTGAGCTCCATGTACTGAGAGCAGGGTTGATGATGTGCTGTGGACTGGGCCTAAACATCGGCTGAGCTCCATGTACTGAGAGCAGGGTTGATGATGTGCTGTGGATTGGGCCTAAACATCGGCTGAGCTCCATGTACTGAGAGCAGGTTCTTTTTGGATTGCAAATCACAATCTGTGGGTGTGTGTGTGTGTTTGAAACAGATAGAGCACTCTGATAATGTAAGCTGTTAGTGTTATGCTCTGGTTTCATTAACTTTAGGCTTAACTTAACACTCAGTAATTACTCAGGACAACAACAACAACAAAAAGAAATTGTCAAACCACCAGTATATCCACTGTGCATATTCTGTTTTCAGGACTTACTGCTGAAAGCCTATGTGGTTGAGCAGAAGAAAGATAAAGCCGAGCGGAAGATCTTCAATGCACTGGACGCAAGATTTCCCTGTGTGTCAGAGGCACCCACACAGGTACGTCATTTGCACAGATGATTGTTTAGGAGTTTTCAGTGTTGAAATATTGAATATGTGCGGAACTAGTGTGGGACTTGCGCTTAATAAGCTCTTAGTTGTTGTCATCCAGATGGGAAGATTTGTGTACAACTTGTGTTTTCAATCACCCTGCGATATAGCTGGTGTGTACCATAACTTTTGGGGGGGTTGGTAAGTCAGCAATTGGAACCGGAGGCATTCTTGTTTTATGAGTTGAACTGTGTTTTCAAGGTGTTCTTATCCACTGTGTTCTTTGAACTAATTGTGTTCGTGTGTGTGTGTTTTGTGGGCAAACTGGATAGTAGATATGTCTAGTTTGATCTGAGTAGAACTGTGTTTTCAAGGTTTTCATATCCCCTGTGTTCTATTAACCCCTTCACTGCCCACCCCGTATGTAATACGTGGTCATTTTCGGTTTGTCATACGCCCATAACCGTATCTCATACGTGGGATTTGTGTCAACAACATTTCAGGACATTTCTGAAAACTAAATGGGAGGTAACCACTGTCCAAGTACTTGTAGGGGTTCTAAACACAGTTCTTTCCCATAGACCGTTCGGATAAGTTACTATCACGTGTTGAAAACTGTGTTAGAAATGTAGAACCGACTATAGCATTCAGCCGCCATTCACAATGGCGGCCGAAAGTCGGACCTCAACTCGTAGACCTGTTTTCAAGCGATACAGTGTTCTGGAAGCTCTACAAGAAGTGATTTATGGATTACCACACAGAAGAATACTTTTATGGGCTGTAATGTGAGTACCTGATGTTTGACACCAGTTTTAGCAGTGTTTTGTGTTGTTTTACGTGCTGCAATGTGTGTGTGTGTAAGTCCGGAAACTGTAATTTTTGACAAAAATGGTCATTATATCAATTTTTACTATAACAATCACAAAGTCCAATGATCATGTCATCCTATAATAGCCAAGGGTATAAGCAAAATACATGCCAAGGATCTAAGAGATATCTCAATAAATGATCGAGCAGTGAACAGATTAGTGAACCTACCGAAGAAAGCGAAATTTTGCCCTGGCACACAGCAATACCAAAATGCTGTTATACTGTGGCAGTGAAGGGGTTAAATTTGTTTGTGTGGATAGCAGAGATGTCTGGTGGGGTGTTTAATATGAGTAGAACAGTGTTTTTAAGGTTTTTATTTCCACTGTGTTGTTTGCATTAAGTGTGTGTGTGTTTTGCAGGCAAGCTGGCTAGCAGAGATGTCTGGAGGACTGTTTGACAGCGAGCATCCATCCAAGGAGGAGGAGGAAGGGGACATAACCAAACCCATCTCCATCAACCCTCCGGTCAACAGAGAGAAGAAAAAGACGCCCAGTGAGAGAAAGAAGGCAAAAGCCGCTAAACTGTTGGTAAGTAATGATACTAATGATAAACCGTTCTCATACAGCGCTATTCACAGTTTTAAGACCTTTAAAAAAATCCCCACAAAATCGCGTCTTAAAAAGGAGGGGGTCTTGCAGGGCCCCCAGACTGTTGTGTCCCTATATCATGTATGCATTAGAAACCAAAAAAAAGTACCAGAAATTAATGGGGGAGGGGGGCAAGTTACCTACACAATCTAAAAAGAATGGGCCTCGGGACACTCTACATAGCCTTAGCATGCTTGCCATCTGTACTGTTTAAAAACAATGTTCTGCCGGATCTGTATCAACGCAGATTTACAGAGGATGAAAGTCGCTTGTTCATTTCAATGCTTGTTATTCTCTTAGGTGCCAGGAGAAAAGGTTCCATACAACTCTCGCTTACTCTATTACACATGTCGTATGCATTAAGAGCGATTACTTCCCTTTGGTTATTTGATATAGAGTTAATCTTACCGATATGACCATAATGTTTTTGTAATGGCTCACAGAACTTGCAACAGTCGGCATTACATTGTGGGGGAGCTCTGGTCTTGAAACTGTGTTCCCTGCAGTTACTATCAGCCCAGTTATTTCATCTTAGATTGTGTTTCTAAAATGTTTGTCTTTGTCTTGAGCATACAGTAATATTACAAGGTAGTTATGTTGGAGTTTGCTTTGGCGAAGGACTGTTAACAGAATGTACATCTGTCCTACTAACCTAATGCACACAATTTGCTCTCGCTTGCTTTGTTAATCTTTTTGTTGTTGTTGACAGGGGCAGCATATGCAGCAGCAGAAGAAGGTGAAAGGAAGAGAGAATAAAGTCTTCAGGTAGGTTGAACTTATCTCAAAAGACAAAAGTGTGTGTGTGTGTGTGTTTGTGTGTGTGTGTGTGTGTGTGTGTGTGTGTGCGTGTGTGTGTGTGTGTGCTGGTGTCATTCTAATGAAAGCATTAGACCAAACAAAAATATAAGTTGGTTTAGGGTAACCCGACCGACCCTACTTTTTCCCGCCGCCTCAAAAACTTTTTTTTCATTTCTCAAAAAAATATAACAAAACACAACCTCTGGCACATTTTGCAAACCATACCGAGACTAAAAATAAAAAATAAAATAAAAAAAGTCAACTTACGGACCCTATGTTTTTTTGGTACTGTTACCCTAAACCAACATATAGTTTTGTTTGTCCTTTCTATTGATGTTCTTTTATTTCCTATGTATAGATGGGTAAAGTCTGTAGAGGTTTAAACCAGTCAGTGAGTCACAGGCTATGTGTAGATGGGTCAAGTCTGTAGAGGTTTAAACCAGTCAGTGAGTCACAGGCTATGTGTAGATGGGTCAAGTCTGTAGAAGTTTAAACCAGTCGGTGAGTCACAGGCTATGTGTAGATGGGTCAAGTCTGTAGAGGTTTCAACCAGTCAGTGAGTCACAGGCTATGTGTAGATGGGTCAAGTCTGTAGAGGTTTAAACCAGTCAGTGAGTCACAGGCTATGTGTAGATGGGTCAAGTCTGTAGAGGTTTAAACCAGTCAGTGAGTCACAGGCTATGTGTAGATGGGTCAAGTCTGTAGAGGTTCAAACCAGTCAGTGAGTCACAGGCTATGTGTAGATGGGTCAAGTCTGTAGAGGTTTAAACCAGTCAGTGAGTCACAGGCTATGTGTAGATGGGTCAAGTCTGTTGAGGTTTAAACCAGTCAGTGAGTCACAGGCTATGTGTAGATGGGTCAAGTCTGTAGAGGTTTAAACCAGTCAGTGAGTCACAGGCTATGTGTAGATGGGTCAAGTCTGTAGAGGTTTAAACCAGTCAGTGAGTCACAGGCTATGTGTAGATGGGTCAAGTCTGTAGAGGTTTGAACCAGTCAGTGAGTCACAGGCTATGTGTAGATGGGTCAAGTCTGTAGAGGTTTAAACCAGTCAGTGAGTCACAGGCTATGTGTAGATAGGTCAAGTCTGTAGAGGTTTAAACCAGTCAGTGAGTCACAGGCTATGTGTAGATGGGTCAAGTCTGTAGAGGTTTAAACCAGTCAGTGAGTCACAGGCTATGTGTAGATGGGTCAAGTCTGTAGAGGTTTAAACCAGTCAGTGAGTCACAGGCTATGTGTAGATGGGTCAAGTCTGTAGAGGTTTAAACCAGTCAGTGAGTCACAGGCTATGTGTAGATGGGTCAAGTCTGTAGAGGTTTAAACCAGTCAGTGAGTCACAGGCTATGTGTAGATGGGTCAAGTCTGTAGAGGTTTAAACCAGTCAGTGAGTCACAGGCTATGTATAGATGGGTCAAGTCTGTAGAGGTTTAAACCAGTCAGTGAGTCACAGGCTATGTGTAGATGGGTCAAGTCTGTAGAGGTTTAAACCAGTCAGTGAGTCACAGGCTATGTGTAGATGGGTCAAGTTTGTAGAGGTTTAGTCTTAAACCAGTCAGTGAGTCACAGGCTATGTGTAGATGGGTCAAGTCTGTAGAGGTTTAAACCAGTCAGTGAGTCACAGGCTATGTGTAGATGGGTCAAGTCTGTAGAGGTTTAGTCTTAAACCAGTCAGTGAGTCACAGGCTATGTGTAGATGGGTCAAGTCTGTAGAGGTTTAGTCTTAAACCAGTCAGTGAGTCACAGGCTATGTGTAGATGGGTCAAGTCTGTAGAGGTTTAAACCAGTCAGTGAGTCACAGGCTATGTGTAGATGGGTCAAATCTGTAGAGGTTTAGTCTTAAACCAGTCAGTGAGTCACAGGGGAGCGCCGAGGGCGATATGCCACCTTGAGCCAGTAGCCACTGATATTTAAAACCTTCGCTTGTTAGCCTATTAGACAAATTTCAAAAATAACTATGTCGGGTTTGTATGGGTTGTGAAAGAGTGAATGCCCTTGCCTGTTCAAAGAGTGAATGCCCTTGCCTGTTCAAAGAGTGAATACCCTTGCCTGTTCAAAGAGTGAATACCCTTGCCTGTTCAAAGAGTGAATACCCTTGCCTGTTCAAAGAGTGAATGCCCTTGCCTGTTCAAAGAGTGAATGCCCTTGCCTGTTCAAAGAGTGAATGCCCTTGCCTGTTCAAAGAGTGAATACCCTTGCCTGTTCAAAGAGTGAATACCCTTGCCTGTTCAAAGAGTGAATACCCTTGCCTGTTCAAAGAGTGAATGCCCTTGCTTTTTTACTCTGGACTTAATATTGGAGGGGCCAACCATAGGGTGTGACCTAAGACTTTCAAATTGGCAATCTAGTGGCTGCTCCGCCTGGCGTCTGGCATTATGGGGTTAGTGCTAGGACTGGTTGGTCCGGTGTCAGAATAATGTGACTGGGTGAGACATGAAGCCTGTGCTGCGACTTCTGTCTTGTGTATGGCGCACGTTATATGTCAAAGCAGCACCGCCCTGATATGGCCCTTCGTGGTCGGCTGGGCGTTAAGCAAACAAACAAACAAATAGGGTGTGACGGAAACACGTGGACAGGAGCATGTGTGCATTTGTTTGTCGGAGGAAAAAGCAAGGGTATTCACTCTTTCACAACCCAAACAAATCTCGACAGAGTTATTGTTGAAAATCTTCCGTCTCCAGGGAGCAGACGGGCAAAGTGCAGTGACTGTTTACAGATGTGTCAGAGAGTGTGTGTTGGGGGGGGGGGGGGGGGGGTTGAACTGAACCTCAGTAGGAGCATTAAACAGGTGTTATCATCTGGGAACTGATGCAAGGTTTTAAGAATCATGGTATGATTTGAGTTTTCAAAAACAGTTCTCTTGTATGTGGATTCATAAATAATGTACGTAAGACTAAGTGTTCAATAATTGTTCACCTTTTACGCTGGTCCCGCAGTGGGGCACTGCGGTTATGAAATTAAAGGCCCCTCCTGTTTTTGGAACCGCAGGAGCTTTCTAGTTTGCTGTTAGGTAGATTTTTGGTTCCTCTTTCCTGTCATGCTCTCTTTTTCTTCATGAATTCTTTTCTTTTTTCTGCCTTCTTGCTCATTCACCTGTATTTTTTCCAAAAATCTCTTCTCTTGCCGCTTGTCTCGCGATTCATGTATAGTTTAATCTGTTAGTGTTCTGATGTAAGTCCAGCAGTAGATAGGTTAAGCCTATTTTAACATACTGGAAACTGGTAATCTTCCAGTAGGTATTAATTTAGTTTTACTAAAGCCTGCTGGGACACAAGTAATGGGTTAGTGCATTTGTAAACAGGAATCGCTTGACAAGTGGCCCCCTTCATCCTCCCCTTCCTCGTCCTGATATGGCTCTGCGTAGTCGGCTGGACGTTAAGCAACAAATAAATAAACAAACAAACTTTTACGCTGGTTTTTTTTCTCCAGCATCATCAAGATACGGTCTGAGCTGGCCAGAGAGACGAGAGAAATGAAGAAGAATGCTGTGCTCAAGGCAGAGAAACAGGAGAACAAGAAATATGCTCCCAAGAAGCTGGGGAAGTTCAAATATCCTTTTCTGTTAAAAACCCTAAATCCTTTGTGTCAAACATTTTACATTTAATAGAAATGCAATGAGATATTGAACTGTGGCGAACATGAAAAAGCCTACTGGGGGGGGGGGGGGGGGGGAGGGTGGTGAGGTTTTGTTAGAGGCAGCCCTGAAGCTGAGCAGTTACTGTAATTTAGAGACCAAAATTTAGGTTCTTTAGTGTTTTAGTTTAGATTGACCAGGGAAAAATATTAGTATGATTGTGTGAAGTGGTTGTCTCCCTTGGGTTGTTAGCGCAAACAAATTCAGAACATAAATGAATTTATGGGAAACCATAAAAGCTTATTTATTTTATGTGAATACGCACACACATTCCATCCCTGTACATTACATTTTTTATTTGGAAATAGAAATTGGGTTATTTTATGTGTTTAGAATGACACAAAACATGTTTACATCTATACACACACAAGTTTCATTGCTGTACAGTATACAGGTGTGCCTGTAATAAGAGATGCCTCTGATAAGAGGACACCTCTCAAAAAAGGACACCTTTTGTCTGGTCCAAGGTATTTTGTCCTTAACAGATGTCACAGTTGACGAACCCGAGATGGAGCTGAAACTAAGCAGTGAACTGGTGCCAAACTTGCGTTCTGTCAAGGTAGGGACGAGAAATTTATGCTCACTCAGTTGCCGTTTTCTTGGGTGTTTGGTGTCATCGCAGCTTACAATCACACTCCTCATAAAAACACAGTTTAGCTCATCATCTCAACTCTGGCCAAGCTTTACACGGGATAAGACCATCCCGTCCACTTAGACACATACCAACATTTAGCACCCTGACTGCTTGCTGTGGCCAGTGGAATTGTTTTTATAAATTAATTGTTTTTAAACCGGCTTTTACAAAATTAGATAATCAAAATTGTTGAACTGTGCACCGAGGGCACCCATGCTGTTAATGTTTGGTATGTGACTAAGTGGAGCGATGGTTGTTTTAATGTTTGGTCTGTGACTAAGTGGAGCGATGGTTGTTTTAATGTTTGGTATGTGACTAAGTGGAGCGATGGTTGTTTTAATGTTTGGTATGTGACTAAGTGGAGCGATGGTTGTTTTAATGTTTGGTATGTGACTAAGTGGAGCGATGGTTGTTTTAATGTTTGGTCTGTGACTAAGTGGAGCGATGGTTGTTTTAATGTTTGGTATGTGACTAAGTGGAGCGATGGTTGTTTCTTGTCAAAGCCTGGCCAGATGATCAGATCTCAGATGGAGAGCCAAACTGTGTGTTTTGACCAGAAGAGTGTGCCTTGGTCATTCTTATTGTCTGCTGAGTACCTTAAACAGAAACAGTGTCTTTGCCTTGGAAACTATCACACATGTATTCAAATACTTAATTGACAGACTTAGTTTTAAATTATAGTCATGCAGGGCGTTAGCAATTTTCTCCCCCCTTTCCTAACCTAGGTGGTGGGTTCAAGTGCTAGTCTTTCGGATGAGACGAAAAACCGAGGTCCCTTCGTGTACACTACATTGGGGTGTGCACGTTAAAGATCCCACGATTGACAAAAGGGTCTTTCCTGGCAAAATTGTATAGGCATAGATAAACAAGAAGAGCAAACGCTCGATCGAGTCACTTTCGCAGTTCTGAATATTATATGAGGCATCAGATGGACAGGAAGAAATTGCTATTCACAACACAATGAGTCACGTTCAGATAAAATTTGAGCCCGGTCACTTTTATAGTTTCCGAGAAAAGCCCAACGTTAAGTTGTGTGTTGCCGAACAGAAAAGGCTAGTTATCTCCCTTGTTTTTCTGATAACGTTCGTAAAAGGCTACAGATGTAAATACTTTGATGTAAAGAATAATCCTACAAAGTTTCAATCACATCCGATGAACTTTGTCAAAGATATAAAATGTCTAATTTTTCCTTTGACGCTGACCTGTGACCTTGAAAAAGGTCAAAGGTCAACGAAACCATCGTTAAAGTGTAGAGGTCATTGGAGGTCACGACTAAACAAAATATGAGCCCGATCGCTTTGATAGTTTCCGAGAAAAGTCCAACGTTAAGGTGGTGTCTACGGCCGGCCGGACAGACTAACACTGACCGATTACATAGTCACTTTTTCTCAAGTGACTCAAAAATGTCCACCAACATACCCGTGTGACTTGGAATAATAGGCCGTGAAAAGTAGGATATGCGCCGAAATGGCTGCGATCTGCTGGCCGATGTGAATGCGTGACGTATTGTGTAAAAAAATTCCATCTCACACGGCATAAATAAATCCCTGCGCCTTGAATATGTGCGCGATATGAATTGCATAAAAATTTTAAAAA
The DNA here is from genome assembly GCF_037325665.1 of Littorina saxatilis. Lineage (NCBI taxonomy): Eukaryota > Metazoa > Mollusca > Gastropoda > Littorinimorpha > Littorinidae > Littorina > Littorina saxatilis. Next base: position 1,438,182 of record NC_090257.1, on the reverse strand, counting down.
ATTAAAAAATAAAGAAATCCCTGCGCTTAGAACTGTACCCACGGAATACGCGCGATATAAGCCTCATATTGATTGATTGATGCATTGTTCTGCATGCACATGTATGGATGAGATAGGTCTGCACCGTTGTTTTCCGTTACATGCTGACGGGTTATATGCTGTCTGGCCAAGTGCTTGAAGACACTTTTTGTGGTCAATGTATTTAGGCTTAGTTTTTTCGTTTCTCTTTGGGTTTGTGGATGATGCTTTCATGACTGTTATCACTTTGTGTGTGCAGCCGGAAGGGAATCTGCTGGAAGACCGCTACAGGTCTATGATGCTTTCATTACTGTTATCACTTTGTGTGTGCAGCCGGAAGGGAATCTGCTGGAAGACCGCTACAGGTCTATGCAGATGAGGAATCTTGTTGAGCCCAGAGCTAAAGTCAAGTGAGTACAGTCTATGTAGTCCCTCTTTTCAAACCCTAAAAACTCCCTCGACTTCGGCGTATGCTGTCTGAATGACAGGGTAAAAACGGTCATACAAGTACAAATCCACTTGTGCAAGAACATGAGTGAACGTGGGAGTTTGAGCCCATGAACGAAGAAAAAGAACCCTAAATACGTCACCCCTCCTTTATGTTTGTAGGTACCTGCATGTTTGTGTAACTTCTTCTTCTTCGTTCATGGGCTGAAACTCCCACGTTCACTTGTGTTTTTTGCACGAGTGGATTTTTACGTGTATGATCGTTTTTACCCCACCATTCAGGCTGCATACGCCGATTTCGGGGGAAATTTGTGCAACAATGTTCACATTTTGAATGTGCTTTTGATAAAATTGTCATACAAAGTGACTGATCATGCTGGACGTCTTTGCTGTATGGCTTCAAACCATACACTATTTTAAGAGTGTGTACTGCTTTCTTCTTCTTTGCCGAAACAAGGATATTATTTTAAAGTACCAAGTGAGCTATGGATACATTGGTTTATTTCGAGGTTTGTGCATTATGTGTATGAAAATGTGATTTTTGTGTGTGTGTGACCTTTATTATTCTTTGTAAGTTGCGACAGTGTCACATTTGTTTGCTTGAATTGTGACCAAATGTTTTATTTTTATTCTCAACAGCAAAAAGAAAACCAAGAAAAAGAAATTTGAGAAGAAAAGTTTCCGGGAGATTACAGTTTAAGATGTAAGTATTTGTAATTTGTAAAAAATTTTAAAAGCTCTACTCCTGGGTCTTGCTTGCTTGTGCCAACTTGTTTTTATTGACAATTGCCTGTTCATCAGCAGCATTGAGGCTCTGATAACACAACCAGAATGGTTACATTTTTACCCCTCAAACTAAAGAAGTGAACTTGTAAATAAATCACATGAAAATTCTTTTCTTTTCTTTATTTGGTGTTTAACGTCGCTTTCAACCACGAAGGTTATATCGCGACGGGGGAAAGAGGGGAGATGGGATAGAGCCACTTGTCAATTGTTTCTTGTTCACAAAAGCACTAATCAAAAATTTGCTCCAGGGGCTTGCAACGTAGTACAATATATTACCTTACTGGGAGAATGCAAGTTTCCAGTACAAAGGACTTGACATTTCTTGTATACTGCCTTGACTAAAATCTTTACAAAAATTGACTATATTCTATACAAGAAACACTTAACAAGGGTAAAAGGAGAAACAGAATTCGTTAGTCGCCTCTTACGACATGCTGGGGAGCATCGGGTAAATTCTTCCCCCTAACCCGCTGGGGGTTCACATGAAAATGTGTTCAGTGCGTTTCATTTGTAAAACCCTGTCATTATCAACTATTCACAATTTATTTGTAATTGAAACTTGTTTGTTGAAATAGTTTACATTGAATTTGTTACCCAAAAACCTGTTATTCCAAACCGTTCACAATTACCATTTGTTAACACACATGACATGTACATATTGTGCATAGCAAATGACTTGTTCCTGCTTTTTCTCTCTCAGGGTGATGCAAACCGGAGTGAAGTGGACACGCTGGTGGTGGGAATGGGTCGAGCATGTTGGATTTCTATGTGGAATTAAAGAGGAAAATATACTGAATGTGTGTTGAAGTTCAAATTGTTAGCAGAAAGAAAAAAAACCACTTTCACACACTCAGTGGCACACACACAGTAAACATGTTGATCATCAATTAGAAATAAAAACATTTAGCCTCATTATACAGGGAAGCACAACTTTATTGAAAATAAATGCACATTTTTTATTGACTCGTCTGTACTCGATAATACAAAATTAATAGTCATCCCCGCTCACATACATATGCACTCAGTCACATGCACCTAATACTTTCACTTTGAATTAAACATCACTTTTTCTCCACATGGACCCATGCACACACGTACACTGAGATAATGTTACTCAGACACCAGTCGCTATTCATAAAACTGCTATCATCAGTAGTTAGCAAGATTCACCTTTTTTTTTTTAAAGACGTGCATATTTTCATTTAATGCCAAGAAAATCTGAAATGAATAGTCTAGTAAAAACTCAAATCAAGGCTAGAATGAACAAACAAAATGTTTTGTTAATGGAACGTTTTAATTTGATGGGCTGAAAAAAGTTGCTTTTCCCCCCGGACCAAAAGGGGCAAACAAACCTGTGTGACAAAATAGGCCAATTATTATCAATATGTGCGACTTACACTTGCTCGCTTACGTGTAGAAACACACAACACGATAGTGATTACTCGCTGACAACGTGTACATGACGCTGCTCGCTAGTGATTTTTAGGTTTTTGCCCTCTTTAGTCTAAGATAAACTTGACATTTTCAGTTATTTCCATACACCATTTATCATTTGCTGTTTTTACATTTAATCAAGTTTTGACTAAATTTTTTAACATAGAGGGGGAATTGAGACGAGGGTCGTGGTGCGTGTGTGTGTGTGTAGAGCGATTCAGAGTAAACTACTGGACCGATCTTTATGAAATTTGACATGAGAGTTCCTGGGTATGAAATCCCCAGACGGTTTTTTCATTTTTTGGATACATGTCTTTGATGACGTCATATCCGGCTTTGGGGCAGGGATGTAGCTCAGTCGGTAGCGCGCTGGATTTGTATCCAGTTGGCCGCTGTCAGCGTGAGTTCGTCCCCACGTTCGGCGAGAGATTTATTTCTCAGAGTCAACTTTGTGTGCAGACTCTCCTTGGTGTCCGAACACCCCCGTGTGTACACGCAAGCACAAGACCAAGTGCGCACGAAAAAGATCCTGTAATCCATGTCAGTGTTCGGTGGGTTATAGAAACACGAAAATACCCAGCATGCTTCCTCCGAAAGCTGCCTAAATGGCAGGGAAAAAACGGTCATACACGTAAAAGCCGTGGGAGTTTCAGCCCATGAACGAACAAACAATATCCGGCTTTTTGTAAAAGTTGAGGCGGCACTGTCGCACCCTGATTTTTCAATCAAATTGATTGAATTTTTGTAAAGCAATCTTCGACGAAGGCCGGACTTTGGTATTGCATTTCTTCTTCTTCTTCTTCTTCTTCGTTCGTGGGCTGAAACTCCCACTTTCACTCGTGTTTTTGTACGAGTGGAATTTTACGTGTATGACCGTTTTTACCCATTAAGGCAGCCATACGCCGCTTTCGGAAGAAGCATGCTGGGTATTTTCGTGTTTCTATAATCCACCGAACTCTGACATGGATTACAGGATCTTTTCCGTGCGCATTTGGTCTTGTGCTTGCGCGTACACACGAAGGGGGATACGCCACTAGCAGGTCTGCACATAAGTTGACCTGGGACATCGGAAAAATCTCCACACTTAACCCACCAGGCGGCCGCGGCCGGGCCGGGATTCGATCCCTCGACCTTCCGATTACTAGAGGCCGACGTCTTACCACCCTGCCACAGCGCCCGTCATTGCATTTCAGCTTGATGGCTTAAAAATTCATTAATGACATTGGTCATTAAAAATCTGAAAATTTGATTTAAATTTTGTCTTTTATAAAACGATCTAAATTTACGTTAATCTTATTCTTCATCATTTTCTGATTCCAAAAACATATAAATATGTTATATTTGGATTAAAAACAAGCTCTGAAAATTAAAAATATAAAAATTATGATTAAAATCAAATTTCCGAAATCAATTTAAAAACAATTTCATCTTATTCCTTGTCGGTTCCTGATTCCAAAAATATATAGATATGATATGTTTGGATTAAAAACACGCTCAGAAAGTTAAAACGAAGAGAGGTACAGAAAAGCGTGCTATGCAGCACAGCAAAACCACAACCGCGCTAAACAGGCTCGTCAGTTTCACTGCGTTATGCATGAGCGGCGGACTACAGTCATTGTGAAAAAATGCAGTGCGTTCAGTTTCATTCTGTGAGTTCCACAGCTTGACTAAATGTAGTAATTTCGCCTTACACGACTTGTTTTTATATTTAGTCAAGTTTTGACTAAATATTTTAACATCGAGGGGGAATCGAAACGAGGGTCGTGGTGTATGTGCGTGTGTGTGTGCGTGTGTGTGTGTGTCTGTGTGTGTGTGTGTGTGTAGAGCGATTCAGACTAAACTACTGGACCGATCTTTATGAAATTTGACATGAGAGTTCCTGGGTATGAAATCCCTGAACGTTTTTTTCTTTTTTTGGATAAATGTCTTTGATGACGTCATATCCGGCTTTTCGTGAAAGTTGAGGCGGCACTGTCACGCCCTCATTTTTCAACCAAATTGGTTGAAATTTTGATCAAGTTCTCTTCGACGAAGCCCGGGGGTTCGGTATTGCATTTCAGCTTGGTGGCTTAAAAATTAATTAATGACTTTGGTCATTAAAAATCGGAAAATTGTAAAAAAAAATAAAAATTTATAAAACGATCCAAATTTACGTTTATCTTATTCTCCATCATTTGCTAATTCCAAAAACATATAAATATGTTATATTCGGATTAAAAACAAGCTCTGAAAATTAAATATATAAAAATTATTATCAAAATTTTTTTTTTGAAATCAATTTAAAAACACTTTCATCTTATTCCTTGTCGGTTCCTGATTCCAAAAATATATACATATGATATGTTTGGATTAAAAACACGCTCAGAAAGTTAAAACGAAGAGAGGTACAGAAAAGCGTGCTATCCTTCTTAGCGCAACTACTACCCCGCTCTTCTTGTCAATTCCACGTGCACTGCCTTTGCCACGGGCGGTGGAGTGACGATGCTACGAGTATACGGTCTTGCTGCGTTGCGTTGCGTTCAGTTTCATTCTGTGAGTTCGACAGCTACTTGACTAAATATTGTATTTTCGCCTTACGCGACTTGTTTTTTATTTGTCCCTCACCTACAAAGACAAGGTCAGCGTACAAGTGAACGTTTCAATAACTAACTTTTTTAGCCGGGTGTAAACTGGTGTGTCTGTGCTGACAGATGGTGGGCTATCCACTACACAACCCCACTTGTTACTAGGAAGTACAAGTGCACAGCCTTGCTAGAAGGTTGGCCCCTGAAACTCAATGAACAAGGTTCTCTTTGGGTACTGTCTGCAACATTCAATAATGGGCAAAAGATGCTCTGAGGATCAAGAAAGAGACCACCTCAAGTACCATTCTCCCCCATCCAACCCCACTGCCCTTGCCACGATTTCATTCCTCAAGCGACACCTTTATTGCAATTTACATTAACAAAAACAAAAGCCAGAACCTCCGTACTGTGAACAACAGTAGCACTTTGATGCACACACCCCACAAACCCAACAGTAGTAACTACAGTTGAACACTCCATTTCAGCCCCCTTCCCCTTTAAAACCCTTTTTCTTCCCCCAGATATTCTGATCATAACCTGGGGGGTTTCATGGTACTTGAACCGGTGAACAAGTCCTGTGATCTATACAGTGCCCGGTGAACAAGTCCTGTGATCTATACAGTGCCCGGTGAACAAGTCCTGTGATCTATACAGTGCTACGGTTCAACTTCAAGAGGGAGCAAGGGAAGAGAGCCCATTGTGAACCCTTTAGGGGTATGGGTGTGTCTGTGTGTTAAAATAAAGCTGGTTTTTTTCATGGGCAACTCTTTGGCCACTGGACCAGGGTGACCACAAAAGATGGGTACTCTTGCCCTCACTGAATCGCTGGCTGTCACATCTTCGGCTTATCTGCACAGCATTTTTGGCTCACGTAAGTGTAGCCTATGCGATCGTAACTTTGTCTGTCTGTGCGTGCGTGCGTGCGTGCGTGCGTCTGTGCGTGTGTATGTCTGTGGTAGAAACTCTAACATTTGAAGACGTCACATTACATTGACGTCACATTATGACGTAAGAGGGTTAGACGTCACGCGAAGGAAGTACTGACAGTCTCGGTCATTATTATTTTGAGCGGGCCGAGACTAGTTGGCAGTCGTGTCCTTGTAAGTAGGCTACATGCAGGCAGACAGATCTAGATCTAGTGTCTCGCTTTCTTGCACAGTTTCACCTATATGCTCTTTCTCTCTGTGTGTGTGTATGTGTGTGTGTGCGTGTGTGTGTGTGTGTGTGTGTGTGATTGAGTTTGTGTTACTGTTTGTCGATTTCTTACGTGAGCCTTGATGGCTTCGCCTCTTGTTCTAATGAACATACAGCACACAACTGCATGCAGTGTATGTCTTGGACCGTTTCAGGCCTCATGTTGTTGGATCTTGGAAATGCAGCAGCTCCATGAACCCTCATCAAGCCCAGGTCTGAGATATCCATCACGAGTTTGACATTGCACAGTATAGCTGTCGGGCTTGTCCCACCACTCAGGAGTTTGACATTGCACAGTATAGCTGTCGGGCTTGTCCCACCACTCAGCAGTTTGACATTGCACAGTATAGCTGTCGGGCTTGTCCCACCACTCAGGCTGTCCACTTCAAGCACCTGCAATTAATCAACGTTTAAGTGAAAAGAAAATCGAAAATTTTTATCTAAATTTTGATTTGATTAATATACTTACCCGAATCACATGATTTGCATTGACCCACTTCGATGCTTAGGTTATGATAAAAGCTACCCCGTCTAGGTATAAGGGGAGCAACCCCAACTAAAAAAGTGACTGCACCAGCATGACTGGCACCCTGGGTTACGTCCCATGTAGCACACTACGTCATCAATGGTGCTGGTCACGTGATACCCCTTCAATCGACTAATAGAACATGAAAAAATCGAGCGGGGCAGGAGGGAGGGAATTACTCATGTGATTCGGGTAAGTATATTAATCAAATCAAAATTTAGATAAAAATTTTCGATTATAATTACATATTCTTACGCCGAATCACATGATTTGCAGATAACTCCAACCAGGCGGTGGGTAAGATCAAAAAAGTTCAAACTCACCATCAATTTCTGGAAATGCACTAGCCCGCTGCCACCAAGGCAGGCAGGGACCTTGATCCATCGTTACAGAGCGAAGCAATGTCTCTCAGATAAAAGCTGATGAATACATCGTCTGATCGCCAATAAGCTGTATTCAAAACTTCGCTCATTCTGTGGGACCGCAAGACGGCCAAGGAAGAGGCCCAAGGCAGCAATGTCTCCCTATTAAACTGATAAAGACAAAAGCCGAGCACCAGTAAGCTGTGTGCAGGACATCATCCAACCTCCCAGACCGTAAAACGGCCGAGGAGGAGGCCCAGGCCCTGGAAAAAGAGCTCGGGCTGAACCTAGGGGAAAGATAGCCGATAGCTACGCCAAGGCGGAGGGGAAGAGAATCCCTCGCCAAAAAACTGGCCCACTGCCAAACATCAGGGAAAGAGCCGGTGAGAAAGAAAACATCTAGCTCACTCTAAAACCCTTGCCAGGAACTGGCCCACTGCCAAAAGACAGAACGAGGACCGAGAACCAACCTAAATGACAGTCGCAATGCCGCTCAGGCAAAAAATGCGAAAGACAGCATCAGAGAGCCCGTAAGCTGTGCTCAGCACTTCTTCCCATCTCCTGAACCATAAAAAAAACAGCCCAGAAAGGGGCTCAAGTCTTGAATAACCCGAGCCGAGTAGAGGGACAGACAAGCTGCCCCCCCCCCCCCCCCCCCTTACTATTGGAAGGAAATGCCAAAAACCCTGGAAACGACTAAGCGTAAGGTTGACCGATCATAAATGAAAAGCACCAACCTTCCCCAGGACCGTAAGACAATCATGCCAAAGAAAAAACCTTGGCATGGAGAGAGGCCCGAAAGGCCGGAGAGATAACGGTCAGCTCCAGAGAGGAGTGACCTGTTTCCTAGAAAGAGAGAGAGACGTCTGAGTACAAAAAACCAGAGTCAAACTCAAAGAAACAACTCAGAAGAGACGGTCACCAGAAGTCCACTACCAGTCCATGCAGAAGCACAGAGGGAGGTAAACAGAGGAAGAAGCGGCCTACGAAAAGTGTAAGCCGCCAGCAGAGCGGAGAACGCGGTGGCCAAAGCCTGATGTGACCGGTGACTCTAACCGAAATGACTAAAGTCAGAGTGATCACAAAGCAGTCTGCTTGTAGGTAAATGAAAGAAAATCAAAAACCCAAAACAGAAACGAGACTGGAAAGGAAAAACAGAAAACTGTGAAGCTAACCAGCCTTAAGACTCCCTGAACGAGAGTTCTCAAGAAGAAGGGCCCGAAGTAAATTCCGCGGCCGACCGAGCCCAGAAAATTCCTGAGTCTGGCTGAAAAACCAAACACGTCTGATACCTCAGAACCGAGAATCAGACACGGAACACAACAGGCAAGAGTCCGTAATAGATGCAAGTGGTAGAAGGGTGACCTTAACAGGCAACCCACCCCACCGGAAGTCGACCCAACTCGCCTCATGGCAGGATGAGGGAGAAGAGGATGTGCATGCCGATGTGGCATGCATTCACCTACTTTTTGTTGTAATTACTTTTGCTCAAGTCATTGCACGATGTAAAAAGAAGTAAACCGTGTTTTTATTGTGGCACGTTGTTGTGACCTGGTTTTGGTCGGAGCGTCACAAACTGCGTCGTTTAGTTCTAGAACACCGTGAGATTCACGTGCTCTTTTCCGTGTCTTGATTTTGAGGTGAGCCCTGCGAATCTGCGTTGCAAGTTTTAGAATACGTGTGACTCACGTGTTTTTAGCTTTGTGATGTCAGCTAGTTCCTTGATGTTCTTTCTGTTAAATATACCGTTTTAAGTTTTGGGCATGCACGGAGTGCGTGATCGGTTACTGATTGGTTGTAAAATAGTAGTTTCACCCGATTCTGTCTTAGGAATGTTGTTGGTTGGTCAATCCGGTGACCTTTGACTTTTGAATAACTATTCCATGTTAGGTTTTTGTTTCCATAAATACCGCTGCTTGACTCCTGTCTCGTCAGTCGATCTGAGGGTTTTAGGAAGCGTTTGGTTTTGATGTAAACGTATGAAGGTTATCAAGTGAACCAACGGAGTGTTTCTTATGTTTTAACGTCAACGTAATGTTCTTGGAGACAGTTGTTTCTCAAGTGTGAATCGTTTTGTGCCCTTCGTTTGTGAGGCAACACGTTTTGGTACTGCTGGTCAACCCACACAGCGCATAAGGTAATTTTGTTGTTACTTGTTTGTGTTGTGTTTTGGTCGCCATTTTGTAATGACTTTGTGAGTTGTTTATGTATAACGTGAGTTGAAAGTCTGACTTGTTGTAGTGTTTCTTTATTGTGTGTTCAACTGTTCTAGTGTTGTGAACGTACAGCAATGATTTGTAGACGCTAGAAAGTCGCTAATGTTTATGATAACTTGTGTTTTCTGTGGTTAACGAAGTTCGAAGTGAAACGTTTTCTCTGACTTTTTCAGCCTTACGTTAAAAGAATTTAGGTAAAAGAAGCTTGCGGTCTGTGGTGATCGTTTGTAAACGGGCTTATTTCTTGTAACGTTATTGAGGGAAAGTGGATGAGTAAATATCTTGTTTGTGACTTTGATTAACGCAGGAACGTTGTCGTTAGACTTTTTGGTATGACAGTTTGCTTTGTATTCCTGGCCTGATGAGTCAACGTTTTGTATTTTTCTGAAAGTAGCCATTTTGGTTTTAAACGTATGTATGCTAAGTTTCTTGAGTATTCTTAGTGCTTATGGTATTGTTGAACGTACGGAACGTAATTCTTTATTGTTGTTGAACGTACAGAACGTAACTCTTTATTGTTGTTGAAGGACTAACCAACGAGTGTTTGGTAATTGTAACTTTCTTGTCTGTTTGTCTTCGCCTGTCTTGTGATTGTTTATTTTTCTTGTATTTACTTCTCGTGTCTTATTAATGCTTTTGATACTTTTGCCATGTCTAATAATTTGTTTTCTTTTCTCTTTTTCTTTCTGTCCATAAGTTTTTTACCGCAATACGTAGTATCGCATTACGTGGTACTGTAACTATATATCTATACATTACTGATCCCTAGTGTCAGATGTAAAATAATAAACCAGTACTTTTGCGCGTTATCGCTTGTAACCTGTGTTTGTCATTTCGTATGAACAATATGTAGTACCAGCCTCGCTCACGAAGGCGCGCACAGTAAAAAACTTAGCTTGCTGTTGCCCAGTGAAGTAAAAAACTTTAGTTGCTGTCGTCCAGTAAAAAACTTAGCTGCTGACGCCCAGTGAAAGAACTTTAGCTGAAGTAAAAAACTTAGCTGCTGACGCCCAGTGAAAGAACTTTAGCTAAAGTAAAAAACTTAGCTGCTGACGCCCAGTAAAGAACTTTTGTTATTGACGCTCAATGAACGTAAACGTAGCTGTTGATAACCAGCAAAAGACTTTATTGTTACCTGTCACTGTGTTAGTGAACCATAGTTCAACGTAGATCAACTTGTCGGTTAGAGATCTTCCTACTCCGTATCCGGCGCATTTTTTGTGACTTTTGTGTATTATCCCAAACGACCCTCAGATCGATTCATTTTACTTTTTAAACAGATAAACCTTATGTAGGTTTTTTAGTGCTTTTGAATAAGCGAACATTGTAATGGAGGAGATTCCAGCAGATAAACCATTGGAAGCTTCAGGTTATGACATTAACGGCGATGAAGATGAACATTCTCAAAGGCCTAGGCGTGACATTAAGCCTACTGAAAAAGGTAGAGATTACCAGATTGAGATCAAAACTAGAAACTTTGCAAGACAACGAACATTCTTGGAACGAGCAATTGATGAGGTAGTAACAGAGCTTAACCAAGAAACTCCTAATCAAGAGTCGTTAACCAGTCAAAAACAAATTGTTTTGAGCATGTACAAGGATCTTGGTGACATAGAGAAAGGTCTTCGTAGTATTGGTAGCGGTGAAACCATTCAGGAAAGTTGGGATGATGTTCAAAGGACAGTTCAGACAATTATGTTTGACATTGATCGAGCTCGTGACAGACAATCGACTAGCGTGCAGGTGACTAAGAAGCCTACTTCCAGGCATAGCAGTGTTACACCTAGCGTTGGGTCATCCACCCACAAGTCAGCCAGTGGTAAGACTGCCAGCCATAAAGCAGCTAGCCTTACGTCAGCCATCCACAAGTCAGCTAGCCACAAGTCAGGTATCAGGAGATCAGGTAGCCAAGTAGCTTCTCGCGCCGAGTCTCTCCGCTCTAAAAGTGTTAGCTCTGAAGACACTAAATTGGCTCTTAAACTAGAGGCTGCATCCCTGGCCATAAAAGTGGAAGGTGACGCAATAAAGGAAGCTCAGTTTAGTGAACTGGATCTCTTACAACAACAATATGCTGAGAGAAATGCAGCTAGGCAGATTGAAGACGCAGCTAGGCAGGCTAAGGAAGCTGAGAGAACAGCAGCTAGGCAGGCCGAAGAAGCAGCTAGGCAGGCTAAGGAAGCTGAGAGAACAGCAGCTAGGCAGGCTGAAGAAGCAGCTAGGCAGGCTAAGGAAGCTGAGAGAACAGCAGCTAGGCAGGCCGAAGACGCAGCTAGGCAGGCTAAGGAAGCTGAGAGAATAGCATCTAGACAGGCCGAAGACGCAGCTGAAGCAGCTCTTGAAGAGATTAAACAGAAGAAGGCTTTGAGACAAATTCAGTCCACCGAATTAAAAACTAGCTTAAGAGAACAACAAGCTATGTTACAAGTATTGGAACAAGGTGAATCCGTTCAGCAGGATCTCCCTGATCTACCGTCAGTTGATTTGTTGAACACTAGGTTCCACCCTCATCCTTTCGTTCCCTTGTACAGTCTTGTAGCCCCTCCTCTAAACAATGAACAAACAGCGATAGGAATAGGGACAGGTGCTGCCGTCATTGCTGACCAAGGGACACACCAGCCAGCCTTGGACGCCACGTCTGTTCCTGTCTGCCAAGCTGCCGTCATTGCTGATCAAGGGACTCACCAGCCAGCCTTGGACGTCACGTCTGTTCCTGTCTGCAACGCCGCCAGCACCCGTGACATCTCTACTGTCAACGCTGCTGTCACCAACTTCATCGCAGGAACCACAACGACTGAGCCACGACAGCACGCGTTACCTGTCGTGGACCTCGTCGTTGGAGTCAACGCCTCTACACGTGCCGCTAGTACCAACAACGCCACCTATGAGGCGTACGGACCTCAACGTAGAGAGGATGTCAACGCCCCCCATCACGTCGGAACGAGCGCTCCTTTCGTCCATCAGGAGCCCTTCACACCCAACTACACGACGGCTGCAACTACATCCTCCATGCGGCCTACAGCGCTGCTGACCACACTGCAGCACCCTCTCGGTGCATACACTGGTCAGCCGCCTCTGCACAACGTTGGACACTCAACGACAAGCGTCACAGGCTCTCGCCCGCCTGATCTCGACCACACAGGTTGGTCCTATCACCTACCAGAGACAAGGGAAGGTGATGAGACGCAAGAACGACACACCTACTTCCCAGAAGAACGTCACCAACGCATGGACCACAGACGTTTTCAAGTTACCCCACCCTGTTTCCCCTATGATACCCACCTACATCCCAAACCAGAGCCTTTCGTGCCCACATTCCTGGACCCACATCAGACCACCCCCAAAGTTATTTGGGGAAACGAAAACGCAAGGCCCCCTGCGTACATGAACTTTGACAAGGAATGTCATGCAGATCGTCCATTTGCCACCTACCCCCCGTCTGCGTACTACCAACGTCCACTTGCTACTCCTGCCAAGCAGGACACTCCTATGGACTCTCTCGCCAAAACCCTATCAGACGCTCTGATGATCAACCGTTTGCCGATGCAGGAGCCGTGCATTTTTGTTGGTGACCCTCTCCAATATCCAATTTGGAGGTCGTCGTTTTCGTTCCTCATCGAGAGACAGAACATAACCAGCAGTGAGAAGTTATTGTATCTGCAACGGTACATCGGAGGTCAAGCAAAGGAGGCCGTGACCGGCTTCTTTCTGCTGAGAGAAGGTGATGCCTACGAGAGAGCCATGGAAGTGCTGGAAAATCGGTTCGGCAACTCATACGTCGTTTCGCAAGCTTTCCGGACCAAGCTGGACGAATGGACCCCAGTCAAAAGCAAGGATCCCAAGGGACTCAGAAGTCTGGCCGATTTCTTGCAGCAATGTTCCGTTGCTGCCCAGGAAGTTGGTGGACTGAGCATCCTGGATGATGCCCAATACTTACGGAAGATCGTCGGAAAGCTCCCAGACTGGATGAGTCACAGATGGTCTAGAACAGTTGCTCGAACCAAGGTTGAAAAGAAGAGGTATCCTCTGTTCAATGAACTCGTGTCGTTCATTACCCTCGAAGCAGACATTTCTAACGACCCTGTTTTCGGCTTGACAAGTGCATCGGGGACACCAAGAAAGTTCACAACGAACCTGTCAACCCTGACAGAGGATGTCACCGCATGTCTGCACTGTCAACTTCCGGACCATGACGCTGGGACATGTAAGGAACTCATAGTGAAGCCTCTGGTTGAGATACGAGATTTTCTGTTCAAGAACCGTATCTGCTACGGATGTCTGAGAAGCAAGGATCACCAGAGCCGTCAATGTAAGCAGAAACAGACGTGCAAGAAGTGCAAGAAGGCTCATCCCACTTGTCTTCATGATGACAATTTCAAATATCAGAACAGTATGAGTGAAACCAAAGGGGCGAGTGAACACAAGAACAATTACCGTACCTCTGCTGCTGACGTTCAAGAGCCACTGTCATCGTCGACCCCTACGGTGTCTGCTCTTAAGGCCAGCGAGGAAAACAGCATCGGTTTCACGTCTATGATCGTTCCCGTTCTCGTTTCCAGTGACTCTAACCCCAACGTAGAAGTGCTGACGTACGCACTACTGGACACTATGTCCAACGCCACTTTTGTAGTGCAGTCAGTGGCTGAAGAAGTTAAAGCCAAATCGCAGCCGACTACACTCAGGGTCTCCACACTGACTGAGGACAATGCTGTGGTCTCCGGCAGGAAGTACTCTGGATTGCGTGTCCGCTCTCCTACCTCCAGTGAGTTTGTCAGGCTCCCTTCTGCCATCTCACGACCTTATCTGACCGTTGACCCCACTCATATCCCCACCTCAGAGACTGTCAAAGCTTACCCACATCTCCAACACCTGTCCCCAAAACTGCCCCCCTTGTACCCTGACTGCGAAGCAGGCCTCCTCATTGGCTACGACTGCGCTGAAGCCCTCATGCCCCTAAACGTTGTCCAAGGACTGCCATTCGCAGTAGAGACTAAGTTAGGTTGGAGCATCGTCGGCAAGGCACCGCATTCCGTCGCCTTTGATGGCATAGCCTCGTCCATGCGCGTCATCGTCAAGCCAGGATCGAGGGAAGAAGAACGTGTAGCTCACGTCTACAAGGTACAGGTGGACGAAGTCTCGTGTACTGACCCATTACATGTTATGGAAAGAGACTTTGCAAGTGACTCAGGATCCATGTCCCAGGACGATGTAAAGTTCAAGAAGATCGTGAAGGTCAACGAAGCTGGTCACTACGAGATGCTCTTACCATTTCGACCAGAGAAACCGTCCCTCCCCGACAACAGAAGTGCCGCAGTCAAGCATCTGAAGGGCCTGAAACGCCAGAAAAAACGAGGGTACCGTGATGACTGCGTCAAGGTCATGACATTAATCTTGTACGGGCTGATCGTGACGTGTTTTGCCTCTAGGGCAATCCACATTGAAACCCTGGATGACATGTCAAGTGATTCCTTCATCAACGCCCTACGCATTGTTGTCTCCATGCGAGGAAACATATCACGCATTTGGTGTGACAAAGGAACGAACTTTGTAGGTGCATGCAATGAGTTCAAACTGGCATGGAAGGAGATGGACTCTGAACGACTGACATCAAAGATGCTGGAAAGCAAATGTGAGTTCAAGTTCAACCCCCCTGCAGCTAGTCACATGGGTGGCGTTTGGGAGCGTCAGATCCGAACGATACGCAGCATCCTGAATGGTCTTCTCAGAAGATCAGGCCAGCGTCTCACTACTTCATCACTTCGTACGTTCCTATACGAGGTGATGGCCATCGTGAACAGTCGACCACTGTCTGTCGAGTCACTGGAATCGGCAGATGGACCACGCCCTTTGACCCCCAACCACGTCCTCACCATGAAGTCAGGTGCCATCCTTCCGCCCCCTGGTGTGTTTGAAGATCCAGACCTGTACGCCAGGAAACGTTGGCGCTGTGTCCAGCGGATGGCAGACGAATTCTGGCTGCTATGGAAGAGCCAGTACCTTTCACTCTTGCAGAAACGTCGTGTCTGGCTACATCCCCAGGCAAACGTACAGGTGGGAGATGTTGTTGTCTTGCATGACCAGAACTTGTGCAGATCAGAGTGGTGCATGGCTCGTGTAGTCGAAGTGATGCCGGGATCTGATGGACTGGTCAGACGAGTGAAAGTGCATGTTGGAACAAAGGATCTAGACAATCACGGCCGTCCCACTGGTGATAGTCGCATATTAGAGCGACCTATTCACAAAATGACTGTGTTAGTTGATCGTGAAAATCACGAAGACAAAGCTGCGTAGGCGAACTGAAAGAACATTGAACGTTGGAGTGTTTTTCCAATTTGACAGTTGTAGATTGTTGCGGTTTGTTTTTATACCAGATGATGTAACGGACATTTATGGTTTAAGTGGTGCGTTCTTTTTATGCCGTCGAGTAAATGACTAGTGGCATTTAGTTGAAACGAGATGTGTTGAAACATTGAAAATGATTGAACCGTAATATTGCTGTGTAAATGTTTTGCAACACAATGGTTTTGAGTTGTAAATTTGAAATGTCTAAATCTGCGTTATTCTTCTTTTGATATAAGGAATGTGTTTGTACAAAGGTTTTTTGAAGTAAATTATATTAATATAATTTCCGGTGGGAGTGTGCATGCCGATGTGGCATGCATTCACCTACTTTTTGTTGTAATTACGTTTGCTCAAGTCATTGCACGATGTAAAAAGAAGTAAACCGTGTTTTTATTGTGGCACGTTGTTGTGACCTGGTTTTGGTCGGAGCGTCACAAACTGCGTCGTTTAGTCTTAGAACACCGTGAGATTCACGTGCTATTTTTCGTGTCTTGATTTTGAGGTGAGCCCTGCGAATCTGCGTTGCAAGTTTTAGAATACGTGTGACTCACGTGTTTTTAGCTTTGTGATGTCAGCTAGTTCCTTGATGTTCTTTCTGTTAAATATACCGTTTTAAGTTTTGGGCATGCACGGAGTGCGTGATCGGTTACTGATTGGTTGTAAAATAGTAGTTTCACCCGATTCTGTCTTAGGAATGTTGTTGGTTGGTCAATCCGGTGACCTTTGACTTTTGAATAACTATTCCATGTTAGGTTTTTGTTTCCATAAATACCGCTGCTTGACTCCTGTCTCGTCAGTCGATCTGAGGGTTTTAGGAAGCGTTTGGTTTTGATGTAAACGTATGAAGGTTATCAAGTGAACCAACGGAGTGTTTCTTATGTTTTAACGTCAACGTAATGTTCTTGGAGACAGTTGTTTCTCAAGTGTGAATCGTTTTGTGCCCTTCGTTTGTGAGGCAACACGTTTTGGTACTGCTGGTCAACCCACACAGCGCATAAGGTAATTTTGTTGTTACTTGTTTGTGTTGTGTTTTGGTCGCCATTTTGTAATGACTTTGTGAGTTGTTTATGTATAACGTGAGTTGAAAGTCTGACTTGTTGTAGTGTTTCTTTATTGTGTGTTCAACTGTTCTAGTGTTGTGAACGTACAGCAATGATTTGTAGACGCTAGAAAGTCGCTAATGTTTATGATAACTTGTGTTTTCTGTGGTTAACGAAGTTCGAAGTGAAACGTTTTCTCTGACTTTTTCAGCCTTACGTTAAAAGAATTTAGGTAAAAGAAGCTTGCGGTCTGTGGTGATCGTTTGTAAACGGGCTTATTTCTTGTAACGTTATTGAGGGAAAGTGGATGAGTAAATATCTTGTTTGTGACTTTGATTAACGCAGGAACGTTGTCGTTAGACTTTTTGGTATGACAGTTTGCTTTGTATTCCTGGCCTGATGAGTCAACGTTTTGTATTTTTCTGAAAGTAGCCATTTTGGTTTTAAACGTATGTATGCTAAGTTTCTTGAGTATTCTTAGTGCTTATGGTATTGTTGAACGTACGGAACGTAATTCTTTATTGTTGTTGAACGTACAGAACGTAACTCTTTATTGTTGTTGAAGGACTAACCAACGAGTGTTTGGTAATTGTAACTTTCTTGTCTGTTTGTCTTCGCCTGTCTTGTGATTGTTTATTTTTCTTGTATTTACTTCTCGTGTCTTATTAATGCTTTTGATACTTTTGCCATGTCTAATAATTTGTTTTCTTTTCTCTTTTTCTTTCTGTCCATAAGTTTTTTACCGCAATACGTAGTATCGCATTACGTGGTACTGTAACTATATATCTATACATTACTGATCCCTAGTGTCAGATGTAAAATAATAAACCAGTACTTTTGCGCGTTATCGCTTGTAACCTGTGTTTGTCATTTCGTATGAACAATATGTAGTACCAGCCTCGCTCACGAAGGCGCGCACAGAGGAAGACACAAATTCTAGAGACACGGAGACCGTAGTCGCCCATGCCAGGCAGGAGACTATTACACGAGCTAAGGCTGAGAGCCGGAACGCCCGTAGACCTGCCATCAAAGATGCTGGGCTGAAAGCCCGCACCAAGAAACCAGGAAATTAACTAGACCTCCACCGAAAGGGGAGGGTTAGCCAATAAAGCTGAGAAAAGTGATAGGCCACAAGAATGACCCCTCACCATGCATTGCTAAAACCAATGCAAACTCAGTAAAATCTGAATGTAACTTCCGAGGCCAACTCAAGTAAACCTTAAGTTTGGACGAAACACCAGAACAAGTCCGATCGCTAGAGAAAGACAGAGTCTAAATCGGCGAAAGACCCACAAGGACCGAGTCCAAAAGAGCAAACAACAACCACCACCACCAACGGAAGAAATGGCTGTTGTACCAGCCGAGGCTAAAAAACCCGGATGCCCTAATGCCGGCTGTTGTTCCCAAAAAACACAGACTAAGACGTCTGTGAAAGGAAGAACCTCTCCGGATAAACCTGAGCTGAGGACTTAGCCTGAAAAAGCTGAGTCTGCTTAGGTAGAGCCCGTTTTGCTGCTTCAAAGCTTGAAGAGCAAAAGAAGAGACCTGAAGGTCCCTACAAATCTTTATCTCCTTGGAGGCCAGGAGGCCAGGGAGGCCTTGGAAGCCAGGAGACCTTAGAGGCCAGGAGGCCTTAGAGGCCCGGAGGCCATGGAGGCCTTGGAGACCAGGAGGCCTAAGAGGCCAGGAGGCCTTGGAAGCCAGGAGACCTTAGAGGCCAGGAGGCCTAAGAGGCCAGGAGGCCTTGGAGGCCAGGAGGCCTTGGAGGCCATGGAGGCCTTGGAGACCAGGAGGCCTTAGAGGCCAGGAGGCCTAGGAGGCCAGGAGGCCTTGGAGGCCAGGAGGCCTTAGAGGCCAGGAGGCCTTGGGGGCCAGGAGGCCTAAGAGACCAGGAGGCTTCAGAGACCAGGAGGACTTGAAGGCCAGGAGGCCTTAGAGGCCAGGAGGCCGAAGAGAGACCCATCCACCAAGGGTGAAGAACTAAGGGTGTCTCATTGATTCCTCACAAACTAGGAATGGGCGAGGAACAAGTCCCGTCTGTACATGACCGTATGGGCATTGTGCAGAGAGGAAGGCCTTCTCCGTTCTAAATTCGCCCTAGCAAAGGTGGAGAAAGCATCCCCTGCGTCCTGCTCTTAACCGAGTGTAAAGGGCGCAAAGAACTCCGTAAAGGAGTGTCTCCGAGATGGAAGCAAGTTCCAAAAGCTGTCTGCCCACTTCCTCAGAGGGGAAGAGAGTCTGCTCAGAGAGCAGGGGACTCGAAACGTTCCCCAAAGAAGAAGTTCCGGCGTGACCGGCAAAGGTGCACGCAGAGGGGCAAAAGACGACAGCAAATTCCGGGACATCTTGGGCAAAGGCAACCTCCTCTGAGCCGCTAATGTCCCGAAGCTGGGAAGGCCGGAGCCTGAAGCCCCTTTCCTGCAGGTCAACGGCCAAACTTCACCCCTGACTAAGAGGAGGATGAGAGGCGTCGAAGACCAAAGGCACAGGAAGTGAGGAGAACGGCAGAACCCACTACCGAAGTGTGTGGTAGCTGCTAATCCGCCTGAGGCAGGGAGCCTGCAAGCCCAAAGGGCACTGCTGACGAAAAAACCAGACTCAAACCAGATGGGACCATAGCAGGTCCACTATCCAGTGAGCCCCCACTTCCGGCCGGAGCCAGAAGCGCAGAGGTCGCGCACGATCGCCGACATAAGGCAAGGTTCAAACCGAACGTGACCATAGTCTGTGCACTAACCAGTGAACCTACGCTTCCAGCCGGAACCAGACGCAAAGCTGTCGCGGACGACTGCTGAAGTAGGGCAAGCTCGAACCAGAAGTGACAGCAGCCTGTGCACTAACCGGTGAGCTCACACTTCCGTCCGCAGCCAGAAGCGCAGAGGTCGCGTACGACCACCGCCGTAAGGCAAGGTTCGAACTGAACGTGCCAGTAGCCTGTGCACTAACCAGTGAACCGATACTTCCAGCCGGAACTGGAAGCACAGCCGTCGCGTACGACTGCTGCCGTAGGGCAAGGCTCGAAACCGGACGTGACAGCAGTCTGTACACTAACCAGTGAACCTACGCTTCCGGCCGTAACCGGAAGCGGCGCTGTCGCGGACGACTGCTGAAGTAGGTAAAGGCTCGAACCAGAAGTGACAGCAACCTGAGCACTAACCAGTGAACCTACACTTCCGGCCGGAACCGGAAGCCCAGCTGACGCTGACGACTGCTGACGTAGGGTAAGGCCCGAACCGGACGTGACAGCAGCCTGTGCACTACCGGTGAACCTACACTTCCGGCCGGAACCGGAAGCGCAGCTGCCGCGGACGACTGCTGACGTAAGGCAAGGCTCAAACCGGACGTGAACGTAGTCCGAACACTAGCCAGTGAGCCTTTTACTTCCGGCCTGAGCCGGAAGCAGCTGTCGCGGACGACTGCTGACGTAAGATGTGGGACGCACCGGACGTGACAGCAGGCTGCGCACGAGCGGAAGAACCACTGCTTCCGGCCGGAAGCCCAGCTGTCGCGTACAACTGCTGGTGTAAGGCGGGGTTCGGTCCGGACGTGAACGCAAGTCGCTCACTAGACGGTGAACCCCTACTTCCTGCCAAAGCAGGAAGCCCAGCTGTCGGAACCGACTGCTGGAGTACGGAGAGGTTCTGACCCGACGTGAACGCAAGTCGCTCACTAGCAGGAGAACATCCGATTCCGGAAACCGGAAGTGCAGCTGCCGTAAACGGCTGCTGCAGACACCAACCTTGAAGTGGCCGGATCCCCGGAGGGACATGCACTGTTGCGCTACCGCAAGCGGAAGGCAACAAATGCCGGCCAGGAAGAGGAGAAGAAGATCCCCAAGGGACCGTCCAGAAACATCGCGGTGGACAGCAGCCTGGTCCGAGAAGACCCAGAGTCTGAAGGAGAGAACGTCGCCTAACCCCCAGGCGGGGGGCAGAGCTGGCGACGAAGTCCGCCGCGGCAAACCTCGCGAACGAGGGAATCTATTTCTGGAAATAAGCAAAAGATAAGTGCAGACCCCAGAGCCCTAGACTCTGGAGCCGAAACAGACGTAAAACGACAGCCTTAGAGGCCAAAACGGACGGCAGAGAGCCAGACGGCCAATCGTCCGTAACATAAAAAACGGCACAGAACAACGTAAAAAAAAAAAAAAAAAAAAAAAAAAAAAAATTGCCTAAAATTGTGCCAACATGAACAACAACGGAGTTCTTCAAAATAAGAGGCTGCCGAGGGATAGAGCTTAGCAGGGCCCAAGCCCTAACCCTCGGCCTTAGCTCCCTCTAATTCTCATTAACGGCCATGTAAGCACCAAGAGAAAAATAATCAAACAACTGAAACTAGCAAAGTCCGAAAGGACGCCAACCTTTCAGAAGCCAGCAAAGAGGGCAGCTAAAACCAGTTTAGAAGCTACCAAAGGCAGCTAAACAACTAGCTATACGAAGAGTTAAGCGTCCGAGTACGGACGAAAAAAAAACATAACAACAACATGCTAGCTAAAAATGGCGACCAAGGAGGAAGCCACAAGTCTGAAAATAACAAAGTCCGTACAGACACAAACATTTCAGAAGCAAGCAAGCAAATAGATAAGCACGTACGTAAAAGCTACCGACGGCAGCTACAGAGCAAGCTACGACAGCGTTAATAGACCGAACCCGGCTAAAACAACAGAAGCCAGACAACGTGCTAATGCAAATGGCGACCGTGAGGAAGCCAAACAACTGCTGAAAACTTCAGAGTCCAACGGACATGCGAAATTCACAGCAGAAACAATAAAACATTCAAGAAAAAATGAACGATCTCACCAGCTGCAAGCCAGCAAGAAGTAGACGGGGGCCGAGGCCGGTGGGTGCCGTAGACACAAAACCAGCCAGAGCAAAAGCAAACACAACCGTCACCCTTGAGTGATAGTAGTCGATTGAAGGGGTATCACGTGACCAGCACCATTGATGACGTAGTGTGCTACATGGGACGTAACCCAGGGTGCCAGTCATGCTGGTGCAGTCACTTTTTTAGTTGGGGTTGCTCCCCTTATACCTAGACGGGGTAGCTTTTATCATAACCTAAGCATCGAAGTGGGTCAATGCAAATCATGTGATTCGGCGTAAGAATATGTAATTATAACTTGCATTATCATTATTTTATACACACATACAGCTGCACACAATCCTCATAACACAAACAGAAGTTGAGCTACTGACACTTGTCGATTCAATAGAATTTAGACGACAAGAGGTTTACCCAGTATTTTGATGCGTTGTATCCAGGACCTGTCCACCAAGACCTATTCACCGGTACACCTGATGCACATCACACAGTGGAACACACACCCACCCCACCCCCCACCCCCCCCCCCCCCACCCCCCCCCCCCCCCCCCACCTGTTAAGACCCTGCCTCATATAAGAATTTTATTTGTTCACAACCTCAGTAAATTGTACCCCATTTTTTGGTTTACTTCCTGAGACCTAATTTTTTCCCTCAGATTTTTTGTTTAGGTCTTAGTTTTTTTTTATTTCTTTTGATTAATTTTTTTTTCTTCTCTGGTACATGTAGTCATATAGTGCTCACATCACCCAAGAAGAACAGCTCACCTCGTATCTTGATGTGTACCCAGACAGCGGATGCAGCAGAAGCGCGCCCCACACTGGACACACGTGTAGTTGGAGGAGAACCCACACACAGCACAGAAATGTCGCTCTGGAAGGGGAGACGGAGGGGCCGAGGCGGAGAAGTAGGTCACCCCTTCTCGGTTCACCATTTGCTGTGAGGACAGGTACTAAGTAATGGCAGTAGGTTAGAGTCGTGTGCAGTTTGAGATGAAACTAAAATGTGCTCACTGGAACTCCCTTTTGGCTTAAACAAAACTTTTCAGTTTCAGTATCGTATCATACTCCCTTTTGAGACCCCCCCCCCCCCCAATTTAAGACTTCCCCAGGGTTCATTTACAAGTGCGCCCTGCGCCAATGGCGCATTAAATCTAAAAATTGTCCCATCACAATTCCCTTCAGTGCGTCAAAGGGCGCATTGAGATTACATACCACTGCGCCACCAAATGTACACTTTACATCGGATCACACACACACACACACAGATAACATGATACAGCGACTAATTCTCAGATGGCACCATTTGCACTATTTTGCATCTTTGGTCAAAACACGTACAGGCCTCTTTGGCGCTTCTTGCCTTCGACTATGTCCCATCGGAATTTGGTCGAGGGGGACAAATGTCCCATTGCCGTATTCTCCCCGGCTAAACCCTACTTCCCCCTTTTAAGACCTTCATGTTTTAGTTAAATTAGTATATTATATTTTCTGTTCATAACAGTTGCAAATTTACCACCATTTTAAGACGAAATTTTCTCAGATTTGTTTTAGGATTTAAAAGGGGGGTTCTGCTGTATAAAACTGATTTATTTTACAATCACCTTGAGACAAAAGTAAAATGCATTTTACAACTGATTTATTTGAACGACCTTAAACAGGAATGGCTAGAGAACTATTCTTAGGATTCTCTACAAGTAAGAACACTAGACAAAAAGTGAGCAAGTTTTATGCTGATGTATTTTTCTAACATCAGAAACACCAACAAGTTAGAACCGAACAAGCATCTCTCACGATCCCTGAAGATAATGATGAACTAGTTGCATTTTACATTCTTTATACAATCAGTCGAATTCCCCCTACCCATTCCAGGGCTTGACTCCAAGTGTAAAAGGCGAACAACAAGAAAAAAGAAGAAGACCCCCCACCCATTCCAGGGCTTGACTCCAAGTGTAAAAGGCGAACAACAAGAAAAAAGAAGAAGACCCCCCACCCATTCCAGGGCTTGACTCCACGTGTAAAAGGCGAACAACAAGAAGAAAGAAGAAGACCCCCCACCCATTCCAGGGCTTGACTCCACGTGTAAAAGGCGAACAACAAGAAAAAAGAAGAAGACCCCCCACCCATTCCAGGGCTTGACTCCATGTGTAAAAGGCGAACAACAAGAAAAAAGAAGAAGACCCTCCACCCATTCCAGGGCTTGACTCCAAGTATAAAAGACGAACAACAAGAAAAAAGAAGAAGACCCCCCCACCCATTCCAGGGCTTGACTCCAAGTGTAAAAGACGAACAACAAGAAAAAAGAAGAAGACCCCCCCACCCATTCCAGGGCTTGACTCCAAGTGTAAAAGACGAACAACAAGAAAAAAGAAGAAGACCCCCCCACCCATTCCAGGGCTTGACTCCAAGTGTAAAAGACGAACAACAAGAAAAAAGAAGAAGACCCCCCACCCATTCCAGGAATTGACTCCAAGTGTAAAAGGCGAACAACAAGAAAAAAGAAGAAGACCCCCCCACCCATTCCAGGGCTTGACTCCAAGTGTAAAAGACGAACAACAAGAAAAAAGAAGAAGACCCCCCCACCCATTCCAGGGCTTGACTCCAAGTGTAAAAGGCGAACAACAAGAAAAAAGAAGAAGACCCCCCACCCCACCCCCTTGCTTTTTCAGTGTTTCTGTTGATAGCCACTGTAAATAAACCCGCATTTAAAAACTCACTCCCTCTCAAGACCTCATTTTCTCAAATTTTCAGGTCATAAACAAGAGTCACATCAAACATTTATATGTGTTATTGTGTTAATAGGAGGCTGTTTCTGCATAACTCATGATATTCTGTCCTATTGCACAACTACACTGAGCCCATTACTAAGAATCTTTATTAAATGAGGCAGAGCTATGGTTGTCAGATCACGTTACAAATTAAACAAAATTTACCCCAGCTATGGGTCAAATAGCCAGGCAGGATAGGCTCGTCAACCCTGGCAGGCAGCTATCCTAAGAGAAGACCACTCTGAATTCAAAACGAGGGTGGAGGAGGCTCATCATCCATGGAAGGAAACTCGTCTAGGAGAAGGAAAACTCCGAAATGAAACCCACGCAGTCCCTCGAAGACGGAACGGCACTGGCCTTTTTAGGCGGGGAGCAGACCGGGTGCCTACGCTACTTTCGACAAATGGTTGTGTCATCAACGAATCAAACAAAATTTAAGGCGAACCTCTTCTTCAAGGAGAGCTGCAAAAGTCTTCCTGTAGCGCTGTTTGAAATCACCCCTTGATTTCCGTCTCTTCTTGCTGCTTGGACCTAGAAATATAACAGAACATTCAAGCAACACTTTTATATAAAAGGAATTTCCAAATCCGCATATTATAATATATATAACAGCAAATTTTCATTTCATACCTGAGTATTGATACTAATACCAAGGTTTACCATGTGTGGTGGCCTGCACTGCAGAGGAGGGATGACACGGCACACACAATATTGCACAACTTACCATTCACATCCATGGCTTCTTCGAATTTGGGAGCCTTCTTGCTCATCTTCAGGTCTGCATGAGGATCTTCAGAAAAGTTGTCGAATTCCAGAGCTTCCAGCACCTTCCGCTGTCTTCTGCGTCTTGAAACATCATCCAAGACCCTCTTTTGTTCGGCCGTCTTTTGACGCGCTGAAAATTGAACATTAAGTACGAGTTACACAAAAAGCACACGTTTATTAAACAGATTAATGCCTACAAATGCAACAAAACTTGCCGATAGGATAAGGCACTCCCTCTTTTGTTAAAAACAAGGAATAATAGTCCGGCATACGCACCAGATTCGCGTTTGTCCGCCATGCTGGTTTAAGTCCAGGGGAAGTAACCCTGACGTGTTCTGTTACCGTACAATCAGCAAAGCACAAATATCTAAAGGGAGAGAAGCGCTCCAAATACACACTCAATCAATCAATCAATATGAGGCTTACATCGCGCGTATTCCGTGGGTACAGTTCTAAGCGCAGGGATATATTTTTTTATTTATCTTATTTTTATTTTATGCAATTTATATCGCACACATATTCAAGGCACACATATTCAAGGCGCAGGGATTTATTTATGCCGTGTGAGATGGAATTTTTTCAAAATGATCACGCATTCACATCGGCCAGCAGATCGCAGCCATTTCGGCGCATATCCTACTTTTCACGGCCTATTATTCCAAGTCACACGGGTATTTTGGTGGACATTTTTATCTATGCCGATACAATTTTGCCAGGAAAGACCCTTTTGTCAATCGTGGGATCTTTAACGTGCATACCCCAATGTAGTGTACACGAAGGGACCTCGGTTTTTCGTCTCATCCGCCAAAGACTAGCACTTGAACCCACCACCTAGGTTAGGAAAGGGGGGAGAAAATTGCTAACGCCCTGACCCAGGGTCGAACTCGCAACCTCTCGCTTCCGAGCGCAAGTGCGTTACCACTCGGCCACCCATATGTGCAAAGGAGTATAAAGCGAGAGTTATCTATATATATATATTTTTTTTTTCATTACTTTATTGTCCCATCGCTGGGAAATTCGAGTCGCTTCCTACCAGTGGAAAGCTAGCAGCAACGGAGTCGCGCTACCCAGGTTGAATGACCAAGGTCTTTTACGTGCCATTAATTGTGATGACACGGGGGTGGGACATGGCTTCCGTCTCTGGGTCTGCATATAAAGTTGACCCGTGTCCGTCCCGGCCCGGATTCGAACCTGCGACCTTCCGATCCAGTGCTCTACCAACTCAGCGTGTGTGTGTGTGTGTGTGTGTGTATAACGCGATTCCGAAAGATTACTGGATCGATCTTTATGAAACTTAACATGAGAGTTCCTGAGTATGATATCTCCAGACGTTTTTTTCATTGTTTTGATAAATGTCTTTGATGACGTCATATCCGGCTTTTTGTGAAAGTTGAGGCGGCACTGTCACGCTCTCATTTTTCAACCAAATTGGTTGAAATTTTGGTCAAGTAATCTTCGACGAAGCCCGGACTCGGGTATTGCATTTCAGCATGGAGGCTTAAAAATTAATTGATGAGTTTGCTCATTAAAGTTGTCATTAAAATCGATTTTTCGCAAACAGATTAAAAATTAATTTCATCGTATTCTTCATCAAATTCTGAATCTAAAAATATATACATATGTCATGTTTACTCTTAAAATGTGATCATAATTAACGAAAATAGGTTAATTAGTACTTCGATTATTATTTAAGAAATCGATCCAAAAATGATTTCATCTTATTCCTTATCATTTCCTGATTCCAAAAACATATAAATATAATATGTTGTATTCGAAACAAGCTCAGAAAGTTAAAAAGAATACAGAAAAGCGCGCTTCCCTGCTTACCGCAGTACGCTATTTCGCTATTCTTGCAGTGTTAGTTTCACTGACTGCGTGTTGCACGAAAAAATTGAGCGACTTCCTTGCTGCGTGTATTGACGAAGCTGTTTTGTCTTGGTGATGCAGTGCGTTCAGTCATAGATATCCCTTGTTTTATCAGAGACTGCTTGACAGATTGACCAAGAAAAATGTTCATTCAAAATGAACAGGCGTCCATGTTATTTTGACAAAATGAATATTTTTGTTAAAGAAGCTGGCAAGCACACCCTTTCGAATATAGCGGAAGTAGTTTCGACCCTAAATGCTTAAGTACTTAGGCCTTAAACTTAAGTACGGGTTGATAGAATATTTTACAGGGCCGGACTACCGGGGGGGTTATGGGGGTTGCGCAACCCCCCCCCCCCCCTAGCCTAAACATGTACCTTACTTATTTAATTTTTTTTTTATTATTGCTTATTTTATGCCGTTTCATGCAAGGAGCGACCCTTTTCCTATCTCAGAATATGACCTACCCGTAACCCCCACAACGATGGGGGGGGGGGGGGGGTGGGTTCTAGGGTTTCCGGACCCCCCCCCCCCCAGCCAAAAAATAAAAATATTGAATGAGGTATGCATTTCTTTATTTTACATTGAGTTTCAATTTTTGGGGTATTAATCAGTGACAAAATCTGCTGCCTGAAACTGGTAATGATCATCCTCAGAATGCACCAGATTGCACCATTTTGCATCCTTTTTTTCAAAATTTTCCGGGGGGGCATGCCCCCGGACCCCCCTAGCAAGCTAGGCGCTTCGCGCCGTCGGCTCGGCGCTTCGCGCCTTCACACCCATATCTTCACAATATACTTTTGAAAAAAAACCAGTCATAAAATGAACTGATCCGCCCCTGCCGCCAGGGGGGACATCCCCCTGGGCCACCACTGGCAACCCCCCCCCCCTCCTCTTCGCCTAGTCCGGCCCTGTTTGATGTAAGCAGAGATGTCTCTGATATAAGTGCAGTTTATTTTCAAAGTTTGGAGTCGTAGATCATTCTTTTTGGATGCAATGTGACTAGCATGTATCGGTGAAATTTGTTGTTTAATTCTGCAAGCAAATGTGTGTGCTGTTATTGCATTATTTACAACAAACGCACAGAAAAAAACACTATTTTCGACTACTCACTGCGGAGCAGAGCGTGCAATATACGCTCTGCTGCAGAGTTATCCCACGTGCGGTTAGATAGACGCTCATACATGTAAGTACAGTTTATTTTCTAGGTTTGGTATCGTAGATAATTTTTTTTGAATGCAATGTGAAAAACAGGTATTGATACAGTTTGTTGTATAATTTTGCAAGTGAATATTTGTTTATTGGCTGCATGTTTGACAAAAACGTTGTAAAATAAACACTTTTTCGTTGCTTTTATTGTTTGCTTTGATTGCAGCCAAACGACTTGCTCTACGGGGCTGAAAATAAAGTGGAAGACACTTTGAGATATAAGGAATTGGATAGGCCATCATACGAGAAGGTGTAGAAATCTGCATGCTGGCAGCTTTAAAGTGTTACAGCGACATCAGAAAGCTCTAAAAGCTTTTTTTTTTTTTTTAATGCATGATTTTCATAGTTTGTCACTTTAGACAATTTTTGTAATAATTAATTTGATCGGAAAAAAATAGTGTAATATACAAATAAGAACATTTTTGAATCACATTTTTGCTATCCTTGATGAGAAGCGAGTTGAAATGTGCCTAAATAAAGTCACACCTTAACATTTTTTAGTTTTTGCCCACTAAGGCATTTGCAACATGAAATTTCAGTATTTTTTAAGTTTTTACCCCCCCCCCCCCCCCCCAAAATGACATGTTTTAACAATTTGAAGTTTTTGTCTAAACATGAAATGACATTCTAAGATCTGAAAGCTTTTTTTTTTTTTTTAATGCAACGTCATGAATAATATTTTCAATTTTTTGCATTAAAGAAGCTGGCAAGCACACCCTTTCGAATATAGCGGAAGTAGATTCGACCCTAAATGCTTAAGTACTTAGGCCTTAAACTGAAGTACGTGTTGACAGAATATTTTAATATAAGTGCAGTTTATATTTCAATGTTTGGAGTCGTAGATCATTCTTTTTGGATGCAAAATGACTAACATGTATCAGTGAAATTTGTTGTTTAATTCTGCAAGCAAATGTGTGTGCTGTTATTGCATTATTTGAGAAAAAAACGCACAGAAAAAACACTATTTTTGACGACTCACTGCAGTTATCCCAGGTGCGGTTAGATAGACGCGCATACATGTAAGTACAGTTTATTTTCTAGGTTTGGTATCGTAGATAATTTTTTTGGAATGCAATGTGACAAACATGTATTGATACAGTTTGTTGTATAATTTTGCAAGTGAATATATGTTTATTGGCTGCATGTTTCACTAAAACGCAGTAAAATAAAAACTTTTTCGTTGCTTTTGTTGTTTCCTTTGATTGCAGCCAAATGACTGAAAATTAAGTGGAAGACACTTTGAGATATAAGGAATCGGATAGGCCATGACACGAGAAGGTGTAGAAATCTGCTTGCAGACAGCTTTAACATGACATCACATATTGATATATTTTTTAAGTTTTTGCATATTACCCCATTTTTGAGGTCACGTTTTAACTTTGGTTAAGTGTTTGCCCACAACTGACATTAGATTACATTTAAACATTTTACATTATTTTTCTAGCACATGTTCATGTTAGTCTGCGCCATCCATTGATCACAGAACATCCACATAGGAAGAAAAGGTGTTTGACTACTGAAATAAAAATGTTTAGAGAAATGTAGAAAGAGGTGAACAAAATGCAAGATGATTTGGTATGGAATTTAGTTGTATACGTGAATGAGGTGTGAAATGTATGCAGAAAGGAAGATGTTTATTTGCGATGAAAGAAAATAGATATAATAACTTCATACTGTAGTAAAAAAACAAAACAAAACAAAAACAACCAGTAATCAGCCAATCAATTTCAAATGTTCATTCAACAGTAACCATATACATTCGACAATGGTCCTCTGTAAATAAAAATTAAAAACAAATCTGCTTGGACAGAATTGTTGTTATTTTTGGGAATAAGAAAATATCAACTATCTTGAGATGCATCCTCTTGCACAAAAATAATGCAAGTTAAAGGCATATGTACGCGCTCCCGTGTTTACAAAGTGTAGTTTGCCCATAATCGATGTCAAACGCACCATAAGACCATGTAATGACGATATGTCGCCATGCGCGGACCATGTACATGCATTACAGCTTGTTTTAGAGTCTCAAAAACTTTGGATGTAAACAAAGACGCGGAGTTATTTCCCTTGCGTCAACGCTACCTCTGTTGGCAAATCTATAAATAGGACGATCCAGATCAAAATGAAAATTAACATATCTCAACATTGAAGGGGTCCTAGACCACAATATTTTGCAGGGAACTTAATTTAGCATGTCTCCAGCTGTTGGTAAAGCAATTAGCGTGTATAGTCATCGAGTACATATGGCTTTAAGGAGTTACGTCCATATGCGTAAAAAGTTAAGATGAATATATGGATCAACAATTACCTCCCCTACTTGCATTATATTTGGGCAAAGCTATAGGAATAGTGTAATGATATTTTAAAATAATTGTCACATTGCCTTAAACATTTGGATTTTGACATGGAGTATTTTACGTAATGTGTACATTTTAGACATGGCAACTGAAGGGAAAAAAAGTGGAGAAAAAAAACCTACCATTTTGTGGGACAAATTTTGTAAGTTGGGTGACGAAACCATGTAAACTTTTCCTTCACAACAGACAAAATTAAGAGGTTTTTCTTTTAACAAACACAAAGAAATATGTCTTTACCTTCGAACAAGCACAGAAAGTATGTGTTTTTGTTCATAAGACCATACATTTTGTTGTTGTGGAAATATGGATTCAACTGCAGAAAATGTGAAACTTTGCTAACAATTCCCATACCTGACATTTTAAAAGTCTAAAAAGTGCCTCCCACTAGCTTGTCACCAAATAAACAAAGTAGGTTGTAACAAAATTGCAGATTAATAAAAAAAATAGTTCAATCAATAGTATATGTCACACCTGACATTAAACTAGTAATTTCCATCACTATCCTTTTCAGGCATTAAAAATAGTTCAAAGCAGCTATAGCCCCACATGGAAGTAAGAGGCTCATTCACAAGCTAGTTAAAAGCTTTTCATTCTTTTTGTTTTTCTCAAAAGAAAGTTCATAGTATGACAACAGTATTCACAGCAGGCAGTTTTAAATCACGCAAGGGTCATTGTCAAGGTGTGTTCAGGAAATACATTGTAATTTTAAACAGAGACAATTATCAGTTCACGCTTGAAGATGATTTTACTGACCAAGTTTCTCCCCATATATTTCATAACCCTGCAGGTGAAAATGGGAATACCAGCACAGAATGACTGTCAGTGAACATTTAATACCAACACTTCAAACTACATCACTCATCATAAAACAGAAGCTGTGACTTGGATTTAAATGAAAATCAAAAAGTG
Organism: Littorina saxatilis; assembly: GCF_037325665.1. Classification (NCBI taxonomy): domain Eukaryota; kingdom Metazoa; phylum Mollusca; class Gastropoda; order Littorinimorpha; family Littorinidae; genus Littorina; species Littorina saxatilis. Next base: position 1,406,564 of record NC_090257.1, on the reverse strand, counting down.
GAAAAACTCATACTCTGATAATTGTTGTCCAAGTGTTTCAAACTACATCACTCATCATAAAACAGAAGCTGTGACTTGGATTTAAATAAAAATCAACACGCGGAAAAACTCATACTCTGATAATTGTTGTCTAAGTGTTTGTGTGGTTAAAAAAACAAACGTACCTGATCCTGAATAAAATCAGAGCAACCCATATGATCATTAAAATGTAACCATTCACTGGTCCATAGGTATACTCTTTTCAAAAAGGAGATGGGTATGGAAGAGGCAGTGCTTCTGTTAGTGATTCAAAGTGCCAGACATCCCATCCTAGTGCTGTGAAATGGATATAAATTATATATATATTCAATATTTCATGGAAGCTTACTAATATTTGCATGCAAACATACTGTGACAGTACTAATACAGTAAAAGCATTATTGAGGGTGAACAGCCTGCTTTACTTGGTTTCAGTGAGGAGTAACAATACTAACAATAACAATAACATGCCTAAGTTGTGAAATGTAAGTACTTAACACCCCCCCCCCCCCCCCCCCGGACACTGGCAAAATTCCAGCGGCAGAATGTCCCCCACCTTCGCTGACGATTATCCACAGTTTATACAGGAAGTGTGCAGGTAGGTTGTCTGCCTATGTGTCGGTTTTACCTCCGCGGTGTAGACGAAAAACTTTTCCACTTCTGCCACAGGGCGAAAAGTCTCGTTTTGGCACTTTAACTCGGCATATAACATCAAACATCACGTTAATCAACTGAATTGTGTGGCATTATACCTATGCGATTCATGTCACATTAGAAAAACTGCCGTAACGCAATAACATTCCTGAGATGTTAGTATTATGCATAACACGGTAAAACATCGAGTTTTGGTGTCTGCGTTTTGGACGTTTTCGCTGGGATTACGGAGGGCTATTCACATCGTGTTAAACAAGTTGTCGCAGTGAGCAAAACACCAGATAACGTCTGGAATTATGACAAGTTATTGCAGTGACTTAAACTCGAAGTTAGCTGTTGGTTTTGATGTGTTTCACTGCGTTTTCGTCTTGCTTTTGTTTCATAATGTTGTTGCTGTTGTTGTTACAGTTGGGAGCTATACATCACATTTTTGTTCCCCGAAAAATATATTCTTGATTAATATCAGGACGCAAACCATCCCCTTTACTTCACACACACACACACACACACACACACACACACACAATCTACTCCTCAGTTTGCAGCGTGGCTTCGACAGCGAGTTTGCCCGTACCCAAGGGGAGTAACTCGAAATAACTCGGCGCGCGGTCTGCCGGCTGTAAAAGGCCCTAATAGAAATCACCCGCTAGGTACACGCGCACTCAAGTTAACCTCTGCTTTGACCTGTGGCTGTGTGCCAAGAGAGAGCAGAACACACACGCCGTAGACCAGATAAATAGGTGCTTGATTTTGGTATTTTGATTTTACATAACATTAAACCTTTCTTGGGGTTCATGGTCATGGCAACAGCCATAATAATATTATATCATGTATAATATTACATTTCAGCATATGTGAATTACATGTCATCATAACAAACTGTCATACATTTTTATTCCTCATCATTCTGATTGACCAAACCTACTATCAGTGGACACATCCAAATGCAAGCGCCTGTTCTTGACAAATTGCCACAGTGACTGATCTAAAAATATAGGTCCTTTGCCGCCACGGACACTGTTTGGCCTGTAGGTAAAATGTACAATGTATTTTCTGATTTGTGCACAAAAGCTTTTTTTCTTTTTTTCTTTTTTTTAACATAACAATGTTTAATGTTACTGTATGTTTGAAAGACCATGGTCACATTTGTAAAACAAATGTTAAATTAAAAAATAAATAACATTTTGGTTCATGATTTTTTCCTACACCTGTGCTAAAACTAAGAAGTAAAAATGTCGGTATATAAGTCACTCAAATACTTAAAAGTGTGAATGGTTAGAGTTTGT